>NW_027249964.1:0-52500 GCF_030848795.1 Temnothorax nylanderi
AAATTCGATTCGGGGTTTGAGATTCGGTCAATTAGTTTCTCGAAAAATAGAAAAAAAAAAAAACCGGTTTCCAGAAAATCGGTTAACGAAAAAACTATACACATAGTGGCACTCCCCGGGAAAATTCTACCCTATTCATATACTTTCGGTGAAAATTCGATTCAGGGTTTGGGCTGGGCGTGATGAGTGAGTGAATAAGTCAGGACATCTTCCTTATATATATAGACTAGCTGGTTACCCGGGCTTCGCCCCGGAGAACATATGTAATAAGGGCTTCACCCCGGAGCACATATGTAATAAGACACACAAAAACTCTCTCTCCCTCTCCCTCTCCCTCTCCCTCTCCCTCTCTCTCCCTCTCTCGATTATTTCCCGAAAAATTGTAAAAATTAACAAAACCGGTTTCCAAAAAGATCAGTAACAAAAACTGTACACATCATGACGCTCCCCGTAAAATTCTATCCCTACTTCATATACAATTCTTTAATTCTGTTAATTAATTCCCAAAAAATTGAAAAATTTCGGTACCGGCTTCCAAAAAGATCGGTAACGAAAAATTATACACTTTATAACACTCCCAGAAAATTCTACCCCTATTTCATATACTTTTGATAAAAATTCGGTTCAGAGGTTGGGCTGGGCGTTGATGAGTGAGTGAATGAGTCAGGACATCTTCCTTTATATATATATATTACAGTTAATTAGGGATTATTTGATTGATTGAAAAAGTCTTTGTAAAGCACGAAACGTCCCAGTTATTTTGACGGAATATTAAACTATATTATTTAGAATCTGTTGTTCGTGTGGTTATTGGCTCTTGTCTTGTTTTATCTAAGACATACGAGCTTTATCTACTTATATATTTTTAATTTATTACATATTAAATTATTGCAATGTTAAAAAAACTAATTTTTACATTATCTCATGACGGAAGAGCACCACCTTCTCGCGGTTTCCGTTGAGCAACAATATGTACGTAATCTATTCGTAAAAGTGAAATACACAGAACTGTTATTGCAAAAGTTTGTCCTTTATTTTACTATATGTATTTACAAGACATAGTAACTTGTGCCAATGTCAATAATTAATGAAATAAAATTGCTTAAAGTTTCCATGTGCGTAATCTATCAAGCCGTAGAAGCAATTTTCTAATAGTAAACGTGGACGAGCGAGTAAGACGATCGGCTAGAAGCTGAAGGTCTCAAGTTCGAGTCCTGGTTTTTTTCTAATTTTTTTGCATTTATTTTTTTAGGCAAATGAGTTGTTATGTAATACATATAAACTAGGAAAATTATTTGACAACCCTTATAGAAAAAATAAACTCAACCCATAGAAAAACCTTAAAGTTGGGTGTGATTTCGGACCGCCAATAGAAGGTTAACCGTCATTTAAATGATTAACGTTCTATTGGCGGTCCGAAATCACACCCAACTTTAAGGGTTTCTATGGGTTGAGTGTATTTTTCTATAAGGGAATCATTAACATTATTCGCATATTTTCTAACAACTTTAGAAAGTTAACGATTTGCTCATAAAAAAATAAGAAATTATTTTCAAATTACAAAATAAGTTTTCTTTATTATTATATAATAACAATAGTAGTGTTTATTAATCCTCGGTCTCAGCTTCATATATATATATGTACAATAAATATCATAAGTAATTAATTAATAAGTACGACAAGACCTAGGTGTGCGCGCGCGCGCGCGCGCGAGCGCCGAGATATTAATAAAGAAGCCCAGCACGATTCTCGCCGGCGACGCCGGCTCGCGGCTGACCGAGCGTCGAGCATCTGACATCACTGCTGAAATCTGGCATCACTGTATATTTAGTCCGGATTCGCACCAGGGGCAAAGTCTGTAGGTAAAATCGGGTATATTTAGTCCGGACTCGCACCAGGGGCAAAGTCTGTAATGTGATTTAGTCCGGACTCAATCCTAGGGGCAAAGTCTGTCGGTAAGGGCAAAGTGTGTCGGTAATCAAAGCACGGAAATGCTGGTCTCGACTTTTGAGGGGCCATTGGCTATCTGTCTATTAATCTGTGGATAGAATCTTTTTTAAATACTAAGTACTGACAATAAGTAATGAAATAGCGATTTTTTGCATTTATTGCCTGAAGAAATATTTTAACGAAAATTGAGTCAAAGCATATCAAAAATAAAAATATAAGACTAAATAAATAAAAATACACCGTTTTCAATAATTAAAAGTATGCATTTGTATACATCCACCAAATTACTTTCATTATTACTCATTACTTCATTTTATTACCTTGAAGTTCCTCCTCGAGTTTCTCCAAATGTTCAGAACTTTCTTTGCACCGTTTCGCTAATGGTTCCTCACTCACATCTTCAATAAGTGAATCCTCTTTCATTCTAGCAAGGGTTGTTCTTTTGTTTCTCATCACCTGATTGATCACTACTGTCAGTTGCTTGTGTAGATAATATCTGTAATTATGCAGTTATGTTATTTACCTTATATGATATACAGATATAAGTAATTTAAAAATTCTTTATAGTAGAAATGAATACCATTGGAAGTGCATTCTTTCCAAGCCTGACACAAGAAAGGGAAGTTCTGTCGAAATCAACATCGTCGAAGTGCAGCCCTGCTAAAAATGACCGATTGAATCCGATTAAAAATTTTGAATCCGTTGAATCTGGATTCTTGATCCGGAAATCACGGATTTATAACGATTACACCGACTGAAAACGATTGAAACGGATTGGTATCAAGGATGTATTTCAATCAGATTCTATCGATTTGAATCGTTATGATTTTATAAACGATTACACTGCAATTGAAAACGATTGAAACGGATTGGTATTCAACGATGTAATTTCAATCGGTTCCTATCGGTTTGAATCGTTAAGATTTCGTAACGATTACACCGATCGAAACCGATTGAAACGGATTCGTAATCAATTAACGATGTAATTTCAATCGGTTCCTATCGGTTTGAATCGTCATGATTTCATAACGATTATACCGATTGGAAACGATTGAAACGGATTCGTACTCAAGGATGTAATTTCACTCGTTTTCTATCGATTTGAATCGGTCTTAGTCAATCGTTTAAATCGTTATGATTTCGTGAACCCCGAAATCACGAAATTATAATGATTTATACGGATTGACTGACCGATTCAAACTGATAGAATCCGTGAATTCCGGATACATAAACAGGATTATTTACTACTTTATTATAATTCCATTCTTTGTACTACAAATTTATTACAATGTGCAGTATTTATTTAAATTAAAACATTTTACATGTAAATATAGTTACATGTAAATATAGTTTTGCAAATATAGAACTCATAACTTTACCAAAAGGAAATCCTGTAGTAAGAACTCTATTACGTAAAAATTATGTGTTATATACAATTTTAATGATTAAAGCGGATTTAATCCGATTCACATAGCTACTTTAATTACCCGATTTAAATGGATTAAGCGCAGATACGATTGAAACCGATTGAGTCGGATTCAGATAAATCCGGAAATATCGCATTAAATCCGATTCCGGTGTTGTATTAAAATTTTACGATTGATGCGGATTCAATACGATTCGTGTGGTCACTTTATTCACCCGATTAAAATGAATTAGCATTAATACGATTGAAACCGATAACGGCGGATTCAGATCAATCCGGAAATGCCGAATTAAAAACGATTCCGATTGATTTGTTATTAAAACCGATTCACTTCCAATCGGGCATCCGATTAACCGGATTGAAAACGCATTCATTCCGATTCAATTTCACCAAATTTAATGCGGAACCAATCGGATTCAATCGGTCATTTTCAGCAGGGAGGGAACATACATAGGAATTTGCTCCCACATTATCGATAGCTGAACCAATGCGATCCAGCCAAAGTTTTCTAAGCTGAATGTCTTGGAATTCTACAATCACATACACAATTATACAATGACCGCTGTTACACGGCGCCGTTAATCGGGTTTAATAACATCGGTAGTTCTTAGACTAGCCAATCACACTCATTCTTCAGAAGATATATATATATATATATAGAGAGAGAGGAAAGTCCTCTATTATGAGACAGGATCCTAATATGAGATATGTTAAGCTAAAAGGCCCTATATAGGCCCCATCTGTTGATCCCACCATGAAAAAACCCCGCCATCTCATATTAGGATCCTATCTCATAATAGGGGACTTTCCTCTATATATATATATATATATAATAACAGCTTATGACATAAAATTAGGAACAATAATAGTAATACTAATAGATTTATAAACATCAAGTTTTAAAAATGAAGTAAACAATGAGGTTATAAACCAAATCTCACCTGTGAAACGATATCTTCTTATGCAATTTTTCATATTCTATTTGCTTCTTTCCTTTCGAAGTGCTTCTATTTTTACAAAATTTTAGGCAACAACTTGGCATTACCCTAAGAGCAAAAAGTCGACTTTAAGTCGACTTGAAGTCGACTTCTACCGAAACTGACTTGGCAGAGAAGTCGACATTTTTAAGGACGAAAGTCGACTTGAAGTCGACTTGAAGTCGGCGAATGTCGCAAAAACCACCGACTTAAAGTCGACTTCCCGTCATGATGAAAAGTCGACTTCCCGTCATGACGAAAAGTCGACTTCCCGCCAACTTTTAAAGTCGATAAAATAAACCGCCGCGTACGTCTGGAGGTCGATTGTGTATCTTGAAACGAGGTAAAAATAACAAAAGTTAACAGATTTTATTAGATTTTGATAAATAAAATCGTAGATACGCTAATGAATTTTCTCACTTTTGTAATTTTTACCTCATTATTTCAAGATACACAATCGACCCCTTGCTGGAGGGCTAAAACTGATGCATTTCGATTTTTTTTCATATATAAAATAATTTAATTATCTAAAAAACTGTATAATTACAATCCTAATGTTTTATTCTTAATTACAAAGGCGGCCATATCTGTGCCACTTCTGCGTGCGCGGATTCCGGCAGCCACTTCTGGTAAGCTGACAATAACAGAACTAAAATTAAAACATTCCAGCGTTAATCGCGAAACAATATGCAAAAAAGCAAAATATATATATATATTATTATCATAATGTTGTAAATATATAATAATATTATATATATTATATATATATATATTATTATAAATATATAATATCCACAGACTTTTATACTAGACCACTAACATCTATGGACGCACTGCCGAAAAGCTGATGCGAGTGCAAGGTGCAAGTGTTAGTGAAGGGTGCGGCCATATTGAATTAACAATAAGTCACTATCGGGTGTTCAGTTGCTCATGATGTGCGTTTATCTGCATTCGTTATTACAGTACATAACGAAGCAGGCGAATGTTTTTGTGTTAAATATTGGTACATGTTATCAATAAGTTTGTAAGTCATGCCTTCGACGTGTAGCGTACTTGGATGCCGAAATCGAACCACTACTCCTGTAGTATAAACCCTTTCTTTTGGACATTCTGTATATGCCAGACTATTGTATAGAATCTTGTATAAAACCACTTGTATAGAATAGTAGTATAGCATATCTTGACTAAAATCAACATGGCGGCAAGCATCACGGGCGAGATGTCTGTCAGCGGTCTAGTATTGTATAGAAGTCTATGATAATATCTAAATATTATTTATAAATTAAAATCTCACATTTTTTATCCGAACCCCAGATTTCTAGCAGTTTGTGTTTGGACACGACTCCTGCGACTGCAGCGTTTGTACTATTGCTTGAGTGCGTGGTATCAACCTGAAAAAATCGTATTGAATTGATGTAATCTATTCGATGAATCAACGTGAAATCAAAAGGAGATAGAATAACGATTTACCTGGCCCATGACTTGGTGATGCTCCCAGGTGTCGTCAGCAGCGACGGGACAAATCGTTTCAGCTTAGGGCACACTTGACCCTCCAAGAGAAATACGCTAACCACTTGACACCGTCCACGGATGCTCTATATCCATCGATGGTAGTGCCCATTCGGCCTTTCCGAATGTACCAGACACGCGGCAAATGATCTTCCCGGTTCATTGATTATATCTATAAATATCTTTATAAATAAGTAGGAAAAACATTATAAAGCAACAATTGTGATAAAATACCTTGGCGGTGGATCAACCAATGGTTCACTAAGATGGCATAGCATGGGCGAATTTCGGCAATCATTCGGGTTCTATCATCGTGACTTTCCGTAGAACGCACGAAGAAGAATGCATGAACACAGGTTCCTTCATTTCTGGTGTTCTGAAAGATGATACAGAATGGAGAGGTCGCATTCAATAGGTCTTAATTATCGATGATAATTAATAACACACCATACCTAACCTGTAAGCATGTTTCCACTTGGCCTTATCCTGATCCTCTTTTACCTCGTCGGGCAAAACTTTTCTCGCGACTTGATCCGCCATACCTGCAAGAACTATCTGGCGTCTTATCGTGTCCTGTCTCGCGGCACGTATTCCTCGCACTCGCGTAAACTCTGGTCCACTCATCTGGTCCTCCAGCCTCCTCGAGATTCGCCGCCATATTGATGATGCATGACGCGCCGCTTGACTGTTTTCCGTCTTTTTATAAGTCGACTATTTAGAAGTCGACTTTTAGTCGACTTTCCGCCATTTTTAGAAGTCGACTATTTAGAAGTCGACTTTAGTCGACTTTCCGCCATTTTAGAAGTCGACTAGAAGTCGACTTATAAAAGTCGACTTGCCGTCGACTTTCCGTCAACTGTGCTCTTAGGGTATTCTCATTATAAATAACCTGCACTTGCACAACTCGTGTTGGCGACAACACTCTCCGAAAGGTCATGTGTTGCGATCCGCCATGTTAAATCGCCAACCAGATGGCTGCCGACCGATTTTCCCCTCACTTCTCAGGCTTCACCCCCTCGCCCAAGAAAGTACCTTACGCTCCATCCAGATATTCCTACATCCATGTTATTTAGGCTGGTCCACTTGACGCTACAAATGCTTTGGAGCGTTCTTCTTCTCCTTCTTTCTTCATTGAAAGAAAAGAGAAGAGGAATGCTTCGAAGCATTTGTAGCGTCAAGTGGACCGCAGCCTTACTAAAAGTTGAACAAGGACAGAATGACGCTGGTGTGCACCCGACATCCCGGCCTTTTTCGTGGGGACGCATTTTCCGACGCGCCGCCTGAGAAAGTGCAACTCAACTATTACTATACGTTTACGCGAGCGTTACTTCTGTAGTAATAACTTACGATAAATCACTCGTTTACGCGAAGTAAATTATCGTAAGTTACTACAAAATCCCGTTTACGCGAAGAAAAATCCTGTTTACGCGAAGGAATTATCGTAAGTTACTACAGAAGTAAAGCTCGCGTAAACGTAGTATATGTCGTTTCGCTCGGTAACGACGGTAACTGCACATGGTTTGCGTCCGTGCTAATGGTTCGTGTCCGAACTATCCAGCTGGAGGGGATATTATGCTAGCCGCGGCGGCCACGCTCGGCCAGCATATCCCCTCCAGCTGGCTAGTTCGGACACGAACCATTAGCACGGACGCAAACCATGTGCAGTTACCGAGCGAAACGACGTAGTTGAGTTGCACTTTCTCAGGCGGCGCGTCGGAAAATGCGTTCCCACGAAAAAGGCACCTCAACAAAGTTAGCCCCCCCAAGTGGATTATTGATATATTTTTTTTACCAATCGTTTGGTGGTTGATTGGTAGTATTTGGTACCGTATTCAAAACGTTTGGTAGTTTCTTGTTTTTTTTAGGAAATCGAAAACAAATTTTCGATCTTTTTTTAGCTCCCCCACTTTGATTGTGGTAATTTTTTTTTAATCGATTGGCGATTGATTGGCAGTGTTTGGTACCGCATTAAAAATTTTGGTGGTTTCGCGTTTCTTTAGAAAATCGAAAAAACAAATTTTGATCTTCTTTTAGCCCCCCCACTTTGACTGTGGTAATGTTTTTTAATCGATGGCGATTGATGGCAGTGTTTGGTACCGCATTGAAACCTTTTGGTAGTTTCACGTTTTAAAAGAAAGAATTAATTGTCAACAAATTTTTAACCATCTTTAGCGCCTCCACTTTGACTGTTGGGAATTTTAAATTTTTTACCAATCGTTTAGTGATTGATTGGTAATGTTAAGGTAATGCTGGAATCGTCTGTTTTACCGGCATTTTTTGCCGTCACGTAGCGTCGTATTAATTTGACAGAATTAAAATTCCTTTTCCAGAATTGCAATACATACATCAATGATTCAGGGAAACTTCGATTTTACATAGAAAACGAGAAAAAATTACGGAAGTACAGTTTTCCTTATCTACTTTTATCCTAATATATGGCGTCTCGAGTTGCGGCGAGCTGTCAGCTCATCACAAGATGTGTTTCATATAAGAGAAATACCATTGATACGAACGCGAAAACAAGCTTTCCTGAATTGCACAACAAGAAAAACATCGATAAACCCCCCAAATCAAGATTTGGAAGCGTAATATAAAAGTATGATGTCGGTGTGCATCGTGCGTATGTGTGCGTGCAATGTAGCGTGCTATCCTTGTCTATATCTTTAATTGTCTATACAAGGACAGATATAGTCGATAACATAGAAAATGGTAATTTTGTCGGTTATACAGACGGCTCCAGCACAGTGTTGTTAGACGGGCCGGTTTTTTCGCGCATGCGCGACGATGACGGGTGGTGTGAGGCACCGAATACAGTGCCGGTGCCAGTACTACCGACTGCCGGTAGATGGGCGCCTTGGCGGGCTCGACGTAGGGGCAGGGGGGTTTTTCAAATTTCCTCGGATGAGGAGTAGAGAGGTGTCTTCTACCCAAGGGTAATCGGGCTCGACGTAAGGATAGGCTAGGAAAACGTAAGTATACATTATTTACTTCAATATGGATTCAGATCGAGATTCAAATAGAAAAGGAGCAATTAAGAAACGTAAAATTAGGAAATTCCATTTTTCATGGCTAGATGAGAATGCTTTTAAAGGATGGGTGGTTCCTTACCACCAAGAAAATAAAGCAATATGTACTGCATGCAATAAGACCATCAGATGTTGTAAAACAGATTTGGTTAAACATTCACGGACGTAAAACATATTGAAAATGTAAATTTTAAAGAAATTGACAATAATGACGAATTACCAGAATTGTCACTTAAAGATCAAGCCAAACAAGCCGAAATTAAATTAGGAGCATTTTTGCTGAACACAATATCGCTTTTGACATCGCAGATCACTTAATTCCACTATTGAAGATATTTGTGTAGATCCTAAAGTTGTACAGTTATTGTCGCGTTTCGCGGAGGTCGCGTTACAAAATGTAATAAAACTATTTAACTGTGGTCGCGCGCGACGCCAACGTCCATTTCCAAATGAAATACATCGTTAACGTATAACGATAATCGCCAGAATTAAAAAATAAATTATATATCTCTTTTTATAATGTTTTATTTCTTACTCCCCCATCTCACCCGAGAAAAACACATGACGTGTTCACGACTAGTGTTTCGACGACTGTTCCGAGGTTCGACGCGTTATGGGCGATCATCGTCCCGATGACGTTATTTCTCTTTTGTTTTTTTACGTACTGCGTAGATAGATTGTTAGTCTACGCGACAACACTACCCTTTTTCCTGGAAAAAACGTTGTTTACGACGAACATGTCCCGACAGGTTCGATTATAAACATTAATTCCCCCCTCCCCCTTTCCCCACCACATCATTACTTTTGTAATGTCGGTGTTGCCGCGTATACTCGATTAATTTTACATGATCAGTCTGTCGCGATCGCTTGTACTGACGGTCACAACTTCTCAGAGAGCCGAGAGGAAAAAAATGTTCTCCTTTGAAGGATGCAACAGCAGCAGCAGCAGCAGCAGCAGCAGCAGCAATGGGGGTAAACGCGCGAATGCCGTTAATTATTATGTGCCGATTCACGACGTTGAAACTCAGTCGTGTGAGAACAGATGTAATAGGTAAGTTTCTTTTAAGAAAAAAAATAGAGCCTCCCTCAGTTTTATATCTTTGCAAATTGTAATACTTGCGAAAAAAAACTATTTCATTTCTTTTATACAGCATTTCGGGGGACCGTCGCGCGGTACGTATACTCGGCAGACGATACGCGCTGACAGCTACGGGATACAAATTCCTCGAAATGGCATCAACGTTGGCCCACCGAGTTACGTGGAGATCGCCGTGGGAGATCATCGAGGAAAGGAACTGATATTATCTCTCGAAACGTGGAAGGCACTCTACGAGCAACGACGAACCATTCAGAATTTCTTCGCAATGACTACAAAGATATCCACAGTTTTGTAAACGTTGGACCGCTAACGGTGAGAGTTTTGTACGTCGGTTAATAACGTCAAACTCATACGTCTCGAATCTGTAAACGTACGCTTGATGATGACCGAATCGACGTTGCATCGTATGTTCGATCTCGATCGGTGCATCGATGCGAGATTCGATCGATTGATCAGAATACTTGCGGCAGTCGATGCAAAGTTTGCGCAGTTCTCCGATATCGCGTCCACTGTGACGGATCCCAAGGAAGTGTCTAATGTAATATACGCTAGCGATGCGTTCAATACAAATCAGCTCATCGATTGTGAGCTCGCAGATTTAGTTTTTTAGTACGTAAGATATATTATGTAAAAGAAGAGTTAAATAAACAGGCTTTTTTACACCTAAATGAACGATGTAATTTCTTTGCGTACATGTCCATCCCTACCTAAATTTTATTATCGTCCCGATGACGTCATTTCTTTTTGTCTTTTACGTACTGCGTAGATTTGTCTTTACGTACTGCGTAGATAGATTGTTTAGTCTACGCAATAACCACCCCCCTTTTCCCAGAAAAATGTTGTTTACGACGAACATGTCCGACAGGTTCGACGCGTTCGACGCGTTATCGGGTCGATCATCGTCCCGATGACGTCATTTCTTCCTTTGTCTTTTACGTACTGCGTAGATTGTTTTACGTACTGCGTAGATAGATTGTTTAGTCTACGCGATAACCCCCCCCTTTTTCCCAGAAAAATGTTGTTTACGACGAACATGTTCCGACAGGTTCGACGCGTCATCGACGAGACACGCTCCTACGCAGTGCGCTATCGAGTTAGTCTTACCCATTGTGCGCCGCCTAGCGGCGTCGTTGCGAACGTACCCCCTGCGAACGTATCCCCGCGGCGCGGCGCGGACCCCTCCCGCGGCGCGACCGCGCACCCCGCGCGGACCACGCGGACCCCCCGCGGCGCGACAGCGTCCGCGACCGCGACCCGCGTCCGCGACCGCGACCCGCGACCGCGAACGCGGACTCCGCGGCGCGGGTGAGTCATCCCGGTGAGTCATACACGTGAGTCATCCCGGTGAGTCATACCGGTGAGTCATACACGTGTATGCCAAGGTCACCTCCCCCTCTCCCTTCCCTCCCGTAATCCGATATCCTTGAAATCCGATATCTTTGAAACCCGATATCCTTGAAATCTGATACCCCGCCCCCCCCCCCCCCTTCCCCTCACCCCCGCGAAACCCGATACCTTGTGTAACCCGATACCCCGCCCCTCCCCCTCCCCCTCACCCCCCGCGAAAACGATACCCCCCCCTCCCTCACCCCCCTCGGAGCTCCCTAGTTAGAACTCTCCTTGATTAACTACTAACTTCTTTTAGGCATTATCTTCTAATTAAATAATAAGCACACAAATGGTACACAAGCTTCGTATTTGTAGAAACACTAGAAACGCTTTCCTTAGATGTTCAAACATATATGTTTGAAAAAAAAATATATAAAAACAAACTCTGACAAAGGATATAGATTATATTATTATTTTATTGTAAATAGAGTTTGTTTTTAGTAAGAAGTTTATATTTCTTTCTGTTTTCGTACATCGCCGAATATCGGTATTGTATCGTTATTGTACTGACATCGGTAGGAGTTACTCTCGAGAGCTCGAACATCTAAGGAAAGCGTTTCTAGTGTTTCTACAAATACGAAGCTTGTGTACCATTTGTGTGCTTATTATTTAATTAGAAGATAATGCCTAAAAGAAGTTGGGTGTGGAAGCACTGCAAAAAGTCGGAGGACAAAAAATCTGCCTTCTGCAACCTTTGCGATGCTTCCTTCGAATATCAGGATCGACGAGTTCGTTAAATAAACATTTAAAGGCTATACAATGTATGATAAGGAATAAGAATGATCCGATAAATCGTAGCGAACAACTGCAGGATCATATTGAGACTAGGTAACTGTTAATATTTATTTGAAAATTGCATGTAAGAATTTAATATATATCGAAGCGTGATTATTTATTTAACGGCCTAATATAATCACGCTTCGATACATATTAAATTCTTACATGTGATTTTACACACACACACACACACACACATATAATATATGTGTATAGAAAAGAAATTGTTTGATAAAATGTGGCTGATAATTTATTTCGTTATTCGATTGTATTATTAATAATAGAGTATCATTAAATTTTATATATATTTACATGTTCTATATTTTATATTGTCTTTAATCTTGTATAAATAATTAAAAGCTAATTTATATAACGTTTCATAAACAGAAATGATCTGGAAAAATCCTCTGACTCTTCAAATATAGATTCTTCCTCGTCTATAAATATAGATAATCCTTCGTTATCTTCAAATTATTCAAATACAGGTAAGATAAAGTAAGCTTTTTAAAATATTATTGTATTTAAAATAATATTTAAAAATAATGCATGAATGCAATGTGTTATTTGTATTGTATATAAATGTATATACGTGTGTGTGTAATATAGATGACATAAGACAGCCACGGCGTAAGAAAAAATATAAGAGAGATAATGCAGTATGCAGCGCAGATCGTCAAGAAGATATATCTAAATCGCTAACTTGTCTAATTATTACAAATCAATTGCCACTCTCATTTGTTGAAAGCGAAGGATTCCGAAATTTTATGGCTACTATAGAACCTGGATATATGGTACCTGCAGCAAGAACAATTCTATCGCGATTGCAATTAAATTATGATGAAATAAAAACATTCCTGCAGCACAAGATGCAACATCAAGGCGTCAATATATCATGCACCACGGATATTTGGACATCTCTCTCACAAGATTCTTTCTTATCCTGTACGGCACATTATATAGATAAAGAAAAATGGGAATTAAGTAGTCACACTTTATGTACAATAGGATTAGAGGACCGACATACAGCTGAGGATATAGCTTTAGGACTAGAAATGATATTCTTCGATTGAAATTTAGAAAAACAAATTTTTGCCATAGTACACGACAATGCATCCAATATGATAAACGCTGCAGAAAATCTTCAAAATATAAATAAACATGTTAACTGTGCGGCTCATACCCTACAACTAGCTGTGAATGATGCATTACAATTACAAAATATAGCATATGTTATACAGAAAGCACGGAAAATTGTTGGACATTTCAAACATTCTACATTAGCAATGCAAGAGCTACACAAAACTCAAATAAAACTCAATCTGCCGCAAGAGACATTAATTCAAAGCTGTCCTACAAGATGGGATTCCACTTATTATATGTGTGAACGTTTACAAAAAAATAGAACTCCTATTTTGGCGGTATTAATGATACATCTATAACAAAATCGAGGCAGGCTCAAAACTTAGAAATCACTGCAATTGAATGGTGACTATAGAAAATTGGTGACGCTTCTGAAACCTCTCCAATGTGCAACCATCGTATTTTGCTCTTCATCCGAAGTCACAATATCTTTGGTACGCCCGGTAATACGAGGAATCATAGATAATCATCTGATAGAGGACGTTTTGGACGACGACTATATTTCGACATTCAAAAAATATTACGTCAATCACTGATTAGGCGCTTTGATATGGCATTACAATCAAACGAGAAAGTCAGCGTGCGTCAAATTGCAAGCTTCCTCGATCCTCGCTACAAAGACTTAACAGCCGAACAATTCGAAACGGAGAGAATAAAGATAAAAGACTTTATCAAGAAAGAATTACAGGTAATATATATAATATATATAGATGTATAATTAATTGTTGATTGTTTTATACGTATACATTATGTTTGCAATAAGTAAGATAACGAAAAGAAGAGTTACACTAAAGAAATAGACTGAATAAAATAAATATTTTACTTTTTACAGACGCTAGCTCCAACCGATATACCGGAGGAAAGAACTACACGTGTGGTTGGAAGTGCATTAGATTTCATTTTTAAAAAGAGTACTTCAACTACACAAACTGACTGGCGAAAGCAACTTGACCACTATTAAATGGAGATAACCATTGATTACAATGACTCACCCCTCAAATGGTGGAAGGCAAGAGTTAAAAATATCCGACACTCGCCACATTGGCGAGGAAATATTTAGCAATACCTGCAACATCCGCGAGTTCGGAAAGAGCGTTTTCCTCAGCGGGCAATATTGTATCACGAAAACGTAACTGTTTAGCCCCGGAAAATGTAAATATTTTAGTTTATTTGTACAAGAATAGGAAATATTATATAAACAATAAAATTTATCAAGAGACACGGTAGTGTCTCGCGCCAAGTACGCGCGGAGCGAGACGCACCGTGACTCTTTTACGCGAACGCACGAGTTGCGAGTACCCGAGATTTTGAGATCTCAATAACGAGTGAACGGATCAAGTTCTAAGTAGGCTTGATCGATAGCTTGGGTCGATTTACAAATAAGAGTGTTTTTTATTTTTCCGCTACGTACCTACGAGCGGAGATATTACGATGCAAAGTCTGAAATGATAAATTTTACAATTAAGATACGTCTTCGTCGTCGTCGCCGTACGGTTGCTTTTTTCCTCGATAGATGGCATTTGAGAACATGTCGAGCGTCCCCCCGGGTCCCCTCCATGACAGTGTTGCTACACTGAAAAGAGACAGCATATACGCGTACCGCGCGTACGTGCGCGCTCGTCGCTCAGTGCGTTTGTGCGGACAGCACGCTGTCAGTCAGTCATATAACCTAGAAATACTTATCGCGTTCGCACGTAACACCGTGGTCTCTCATCGTTAAATATTACTAAGTACGATCGTTTAATTCCGAATTTCGGTCGCGTCGCGCAAGGATCGAAGTGCCACGAAATTAGGATGTGGGTGTCACAAGAAGCAAAATATCAGCGGGATATGTAGTGATAGTCGTGACCGTTTACTAGTTTATGGGAGCGTTATTTCTGGAGTAACTTACAATAGTTGCTTTCCATTTACACTCAAGTGATCTGAGTCACTCAGATATGTATTTTATACTCAGGTAAGATATGTCATTTTGTATTTATTGCTTATTTTGGTGACAAGCATAATAATACAGGTCCATAACCTCACTTCTGATGTGAGTTTATTAGATTCATTAAAGCACATGGTCTCGATTGTGGATAAAACTCAGTTGAATCTCACTTGCCAGCATGCAAAAAGAACGTGCATTTAACTGAGTTATGACGTCACAAGTGAGAATTATCTGAGTTTGATGTAAATGGGAAGCAACTATTAATTCACTCATTTAGAGCCAGAGCACATAACATGACGTAGCGATATACGATGGTCGTAGTCCTCGACCTGATAAATCAGGATACGCCAAAGCTTGTGCGTTACTTACATCCACGACTACGACTGTTATATGTGCTTTGGCCCTTACGTGGAGGAATTATCTTATAAGTTACTACAAAAGTAACGCTCGTGTAAACGTAGTACGTGACAGATAGTGTGTGTGTATGCATGTGTGTGTAATCATCAATATATCATATAATATTATATATTAGAAGGTGCATCCAAAATCACACACGTATGCATATGCTGTCTTGTAAATGTCTTGTAAATTGCTGTCTTGTAAAAGTTGAAGAGAACGAGAAAGTGATCTGTAGCGCAATTCGTATTATAGGCAAGTTAAATATTAATTGAATCAAGTCCATTATATTATTTATGATAGACGTTGATTTTATATCTTAGTGTCTGGAAATATTAATTTTCACGAAAGCAATAACAACAAAATAAAATTTGATAACTTTTATATTTGTATTCAGCTATCTCTAACATTTTAAAAAATAATTAAATTAAATATGTTCTTCTCACACACAAAAAGATTAGATTCTAAAAGGATTAATCAATATTTAATCTAAATATATCTATTATAATAAAAATTATAATAGCAAAGTTTTTGGAAGTGGTGGACAAACCAGTTTATATTTTTAATGCAAACTTTACCTTAATTTTATATTCGTTGTTAGTCATCAGAGAATTTTTCTGCAGATATTTGAAGACTGGTGGATAATGGATTTTCTCGTGATTGAGCGCATATACGATTCTCTCTATTTAGATACTAACTTTTCGAATTCTTACACTAAGACTTTACTTTGGAGTATAGCGAACTCTTTGGTAATGAAGTTCTTAACAAGGTAAGATTTAAGATTATGCAATATAATTATAATTAAATTATCGTTTGGGAATATTATACATAACATTAACATAATTATTTTTTAAGGCAATTATGAAGGAGAGGAGCTTTCTTATCGATTTGGCTGAAACTTCACAATTTTGATATTTTGGTGCATACAACATAAATCTATAAGAGGGAGAGCGAGAGAGAGAGGGGGGGGGAGGGAGAGAGAGAGGGGGGAAGGAGAGAGAGAGAGAGGGGGAGAGAGAGAGAGAGAGAGAGAGAGGGAGAGAGGAGAGAGAGAGATAGATTTTTTTTTTTAGATAGATTAAATTTATTATGCCCAAGAAAAACTATAGGGCAAATATTAACAATACAAAAAGAAAGCAAAATGTGCATGCTCTCTCTTACACAAATCGGTTAAGTGTAGAGCACAACCAGTAGCTTATTATAACAGTATACGCTGTAAAGGACTAGAACTAACGCAACTTAAAAATAGGAACAACGTAAGTAGAATAAAACTAAAACTAATACTAAGAATAATAAGACGCTGCACAACTTACAAGCCGATAACAGGGAAACGCCATCAAAAGCCCCGCACCAGCAATCGATATCATGCAACCTCACCTGCCAACAAATACGCCCTGAGAAGACCCTTGAAGGAGACAATTGAGGAAGCAGAGGTAATATTGCCTGGAAGAGAATGCCAAAAGTAAATAGATGAAAGATGAAAAGAGTTTCTATAGGTGGTAGTTCTATGGGAAGGAATATGAAAGGTTTGGGATGCATCAAGACGACGATCAGATCTCCTCAATAGCGGATCAAGCAAAGCGAAATTGTCACGCAGATACGAGGGAGAGTGCATGCGAAGAATGCGAAACATTTGACAGCCAAGAAAGTATAACCTCCTGTTTTCGACTGTAAGCCACCCCAATTGTCGCCTGAACGGAGCAATATGTTCGTCACGCTTGAGATCAAATATAAAGCGAATGCAACAATTCACAAGTCTCTGTAATATGGTGTTCAATTCTCCAGTCAAACCGTGATAGACTAGGCAGCAGTAGTCAATGTGCGGCATAATTAAAGCTAATACCAGCCTTATCCTTAACCTAGTGGACAAGGAGTTTTTGTTAAACTTAAGCTTGTACAAAGAATAATGCACTTTTTGAGAGATATGCAAGATATGTTTTTTCCAAGATAGGTTAGTCGTAAAAATTACGCCCAAATTCTTAGCTTCGTTAACAAAGGGTAAAGGCGTATGGTTTACAATAATAGGAGGTAGACAATGGAGGTCAATATCATTGACATAAGCCTGACTACCAAAAATAAGTACCTTTGATTTTGCAGGATTGAGCTTAAGACCATTCAACGTAGCATAATCAAAAATAGCATTCGCATCCCTTGAAATCAACTCAAGACCATGAAGAATGTCGGCGCGAGTACATTGTAGATATATTTGTACATCATCAGCGAATATCATATGATAAACAAAAGACAGGAATCCACCTATATCATTGATATAAAGAGCAAATAAAAGTGGGCCAAGTACAGAGCCCTGAGGGACACCAGTCGACGTGAAAAGCCACTCAGAAAAGTTACCCTCATTATCGAACACAGCTTGAGAGCGGCCAGTCAGGTAAGAAAAAATCCACGCGAGAACCTCATCAGAAAAACCGATTTCTTTCAGTTTGATAAGCAAACGAAGATGTGGGACCGTGTCAAACGCTTTACTAAAGTCGAACAGAATCATGATTGTAATGAGTCTTTTATCAATTCCCATTCTAATGTCATCACAGACACGTAAAAGAGCAGATTGCGTATTGAAACCGGAACGATACGCAGACTGTCTGGGATTAAGCAGGTTATGTTCATTCAAATAGTCAGTGATTTGTGAGGCCACCATGCGTTCAAGAATTTTTGACATTTCAGGAAGGTTAGCAATAGGTCGCGTATCAGACGGTGACAGTGGAGTGCGAATCTTTGAGAGTGGGCGAATCAACGCACGTTTCCATGATGAAGGAAATATGGAAGCTTCAAGTGAACGATTAAAAAGAGGAATGAGCCACTGAGAAATAACGGGCCAAGCAATGCGAAGAACATAAAGCGGGATGCCATCATAGCCAGACGCGTAGGAGTGAAGAGGTCCATTAAAGATGAGCTTATAAACCGAGTCAAGCTGTATAGTAGAGAAAACAAATTCAGGACGTTGAGAAGTACAAGAAACTGAGGTGATGGCAGAGATAAAGTCAGCATATGTGCAAGGCAATAACGTACCAGACACAGAGACATAGTAAGAGTTAAGTTGATCAGGTGTGAAAAAGCGGAGAGGAGAAACAGACGTAGATTTAACCAGTCCCAAACGAGCAAGTTCTCTCCACATTTTAGCAGAATCAGTAATATTGGCAAGGGAAGCCAAGTGAAACTCACTTTTAGCACGTTTTATGTCATTGTTAAGCTGGTTGCGAAAATGACGGTATCTAGCATAGCCCAGTAGACTGCTTGAACGCCTGGCCTGCTTGTACAACTGATTGCGAGTACGGAGCCGGTATCTCAGTTCGTCCGTAAGCCATCGAACAGGAGGCTTCCTGATCACGGATGCACGAGCAGGAGCAAATACATCAAGTGCTTCAAGTAAGGTACCAGACAGCCAGGCGCAAAGCTCGTCAACATTAGAAGGGAAGCCAGCCAGAGTCTGAACGTTGACAGCAATAGCATCAAGATGTTCAAGGAACGCAGAGGCGTCAATGCTCCTGTAACCACGTCGCAGAATAGATTGATTCAAGTCAAGCTTACGATTAAGTGAGTACGACAATTCAAGTAAATCATGACCTGCGATGAATGGACTCAAGGATTTGGCATATGCAAGAACCTTATCACTATCATCAACAACTAGAACATCCAGCCACGAGTCAGAAGTAGCTGTATGAAAAGTAGCATCAGAGTTGACGATGGTCAAGGATAAGCCAGACATTAGCTCGCGCAAGTAGTTCGCCTCATAACAGTCGGTCAAAAGATTGCAATTTAGATCGCCGCCAATTATAATATTTTTATATATATGAGAGACACCAGTAAGTGATTCAACAAATTCATTTAAAAGAGTGCCCTTAGGTCTCCTATATACTGACACGAACAACACTGCTTCATCACTCGGCAACCGAATTTCAATCATAATATATTCCGGAGCATTAAACTCAATCCCGATAGAGGTTGCAATTAACCTGACTTTTAATGAATCATGCACGTAGCAAGCAACGCCGCCGCCCACACGCCCCACCCGGTCATGACGAACCAGAAAGTAGCCATCCAAAGCCACAAGATCGTCCGACACACCCGCATGAAGCCACGTTTCAGATACAGAAATTATGTGATGAGAATTAGTACTAAAATGTAAGCGAATAAAGTCGATATGCCCACGAAGGGAATTGGCGTTAAACTGCGCAATGCGAAGCGAAGAAGGATTACATGCAGAGTCATGTCGGACGATCGAAGGCAACGGACGAGCCAGTGAGACGCGTCAGACTAGTTTAGCGAGATCAGCATCAGAGTCAATGCAGATAATGGGCTGTCCGTCGGAAGACCTTACGCATATATGGCCATTTTTAACCCAGACGAACTTATAGGCGTTCTCCCTGGCAATACGCTTGACTCGCTGTAGCAAGTCATACGTGCACTTAGGGAGCAGTACATTTACGTATACATATCGATCGGAACCAGCATCACATATATCACGCTGTTTGAGAGCACCCTTTTCACGCTTTTTAGAAATTATTGCATCACACACAGTACTAGAAGCAAGAGTGACAATCATCGAACTCGACGCTGCAGTCACCTTGGAACTGCCCTGAGTAGCAGCCGGTACCCTGTTGACCATTCTCACGCCAAGAACATGACTAGCCAAGTGAGGTACATTTAATGCTGCGAGCACATTTTCAGAGAGTTTCACAGGAGTAATGGATGTCGTCGACGGCAAGCCGGAAACAATAAGTTCATTACACAAATGAGCGTCGTGAGCTGGCCGAGCAGACTTCAGTTCATGGATCTCACGAACGAGATTAGCATTGTCTAACTCTAATTGCGCGATACGCCGACTATTTTCAGCTACAGTATCAGTAAGACGATTTAAGTGACTAAGTTTGTCACTGATTTCTTTATTAGTGCGTTGCTGACTGTCAATAAACACAGACAGCTTCGAATCTGACTTTTCCATGAAAGCAGTCAGCTTCGCATCCGACTCCTCCATGAAAGCAGTCAGCCTCGCATCCCCGCGGAAAACAGTTAAATATGAACTTTATATGGACCTTAATAAAATCTCCATTTAAATTTTATTTGATTTAAATTAATGCTGAATAACTGCATTAATATGGCTCATATTTGTTCTATATATAAAACTTAATTAAGAATATAAGAAAAAATGCCGATATACATTTTGATTAAAAATCTCGAACATATGAATACATGTCGTATATTCTTAATCGACGTGTATACTCGTACGTATGTTTCGTAGTATACAAAGTATATATACGTACTTCTTACAGTATCATTTCATCATCAAAATATTCGTATTTAATTTGGCTTAATAAGGATTTAATTAGCTAATATATTCAATTTAAATATTAATCTTATTGAAACCATATATGAAATTAATAAGTTGTACATTTTATTCAAATTTCATTAAATTCAAATAAAACTTTTATATGTTCTTAATATGTTGAATTCAAATAAGACCTTTATATGTTCTTAATAAGTTCTAAATCTAATTTTAATTTAATTAAATTCAAATAAGACCTTTATACGTTCTTAATGAGGCTTTTAAGGCACAGCGCGCGCGCACCTGGGGCTGGATCCTTGAATTTATTCGCAAGAAAAACGTATGCGGAAATTCTGCTCTTATAAAAAAGTTGCAAGTTGATTAACTAAAAGCCATGCGATCAACTTGCAACTTTTCTGTAAGAGTAGAATTTGCGCATACCTTTCTCTTGCGAATAAATTCAAAAATCCAGCCCCTGTTGTAGCTTGCCGAAATTTTGCGGTTTCAATCAACAGGCAATGTTTTTCAAACGTTTTGTAATATGTGTTTAAAACTGATTTTCAAATATTTTTCAAACGTTTAAAAAACATTGTCTGCTAATTAGGATAATAATGGGATTAGAGAATATGGTATCAACAGAGAATGAGTTATAAGATAAAAAAAAACGTTTATAAATTACAATTATTGTGTTTATATTGGTTTGCTTTAAATCCAGTGGTACAAAAAGAAGATAAGTAAACTTCTGATAAAATTAACGAAATGCGCAACACTTGCGCAGTAATCGAATACATAAAAACAAATATTAATCGCTAGCAACAAAAGATTGATGCAGTTGCACAAAATATTAATCACCATAAAAACCAAGAATACAATTTGCTAGCTCAAAAGAATAAAATAGAAACATTTTTTATATACTTAATCAAACTGAACCCTTATGGAAAAATACACTCAACTTTTGGTGTTAACCGTTAAAAAAACACCATAGAAAAACTCTTAAAGTTGGGTGTGATTTCGGACCAATTGAAGGTTAACCATCATTTGAAGGTTAATCTTTAATTGGCGGTCCGAAATCACACCCAACTTTAAGAGTTTTTCTTCGGATGATGATGGTTAACCTTCAAGTGATAGTTAACCTTCAATTAATGATTAATCCTTAAAAAATGACGGTATAAACCCTAAAAATATGAACCCTCAAATGAAAGTAACAAATATGGCGTCCCAATGAGAATCTCTTAAGGAGGGTGGTTAGTCAAATCAATTTGATAAGAATTAGTTCAATGGAGAATATTCGTCTATGGGAATCTGTCGTCCATATATGCCAAAGTTGAAGATAATCGTCTGCATGGTTGTCGAGTAATTAATTATTGAAGTTATACTCTTGTCTCTCTCTTATACACGGGCGACACAGCAAAAATGTTACCTAACCTGTAATGTAACTCTCGAAAGCATATTAAAAATGATAAGAATTTAGTGAAAATAGGTGCAAATAACAATTTACATATTTAGGAAAAACTTTCTCGAAGACTGAAATGATTCGTCTTTATAGTTATCAAGAAATTGTAAAAATAAAAAAAACAGGACCACATTTATTATTTCCTCATTTCAATGTGGATAATAACGTATTTGGGTTTCAATTGTACAAACAACTCTTTTTAAACCTTAAGAAACAGCAATTAAATGCATTCCACATATTTATTTGCTAAAATTCGTTTATTTCACGCGACGAAAATCTAACCTATATGCTTTCCCCCTGCCGCGCCGCCTGCCTCGCACCGAGAACTAACCAACCTCCTTAAGGACTCCGCTCGCTGAACCGGATTCCTCGCCTCGATCCTCCCTTTCGGACGCTAGCTGCCGCAGCTCTCCCTTTCCTGGCGGTGAGCTCTCCCTGGTGATCCGACTCTCGCTCGGTTAGTCTCCAGAACACGCGCCGCAACGATCAATCCGTCAAGAAAGAAATAACGGACTCGACACGTTCGAAGAAACGCAAGCATGTGCGGCCATGACACCTAACGAGTGAGGAAGGAGGCGGGGGCTCTTTGAGAGTGGCGACTCGCGCGTCGCGCCATCTAATGTGAAACGATCGGGCGTTGTAAAACGCGAAAAGAATTCGAGCGCAATATCTGAACAAATTATTTAATTTTTAATAAGTTCAATTATTAATATTTATTTTCATAATTAAACTTATTTTTTATTTTGATAAATGTAAATACAAATATCTTATTGTATTAATATTTAATATTAATAATTTAATTAGTTGCTTAATTTAACTTCTTGTTTAATAAATGAGCGGATGTAGTACTGAAAATGTACCTATTATATAATATTTTAATTTTCTAAATTGTCAAATTACAAACAGGAATTTTGTTGTGACTTTTACAGTTATAAAGTAACTATTTAATGGAAATGGAAGCCTAAAAAAATTAATATTGTAACGCAATTATTATAATGCTCAAATTATAAAATATTTACATTATCCATGTCTGCCAATACAATATAATTTATTCATATTGCATTCTATATAATGGCAATGTTATTATATATTTGACAGGCAAATCAAAATAGCTTTGAATCGATATCGAAATGATGAAATATCCATGTCTTAACAGAAAATACATAATTTGCCTGTTTTTCGATACATATATATTTAAAATGATTAAAAACTCACATAGCATGCATATCAAAAAGACGTCCCGAAGATATCCCGAGAAGATATCCTATCTCCTAAATATATCTTCGGGATATCTTCTGGACGTCTTTTTGATATGCATGCTATGTGGGAAGCCAATGACCATATCTGAAAAAAATCGAGATATCGAAATCTAACACATTCAAGCAATGTGTCTCCAGATCATCCATTACAATGTCGGAGACATCTGGAGACAAAGGAGACCCCATGGGGCTGCCGAAAATCTGCTCGTAAATTCCACCGTTAAAACTGAAGCTAGTGGAGGATAGAATCAAGTCAATAGCATATAAAAATTGTTGTAAATTCAGGTCTGTTTTTTTCGAAATGTGACTCCACCTTTTCTCTATTCCCTTAAGTACCAGATCTTTCGGAATGTTCGTGAAAAGTGCAGTAACATCAAGTGAAATGAGTATTTCGTCCTCCTTTATCTGTCTGTTATTAATAAAATTAACGAAAGACCAGCTATCTTTTACATGTGACTTCGGTTTCGGAATAGATGAATGTAACTACGTTGTATAGCGGACTTCCCAAAGTCGAGACAATAATGCGTAACGGGAGGCCCGGTTTATGCACTTTCGGCAGACCATAGCATCTCGGGAGATTACCATTCGTACAATTCAGTCGGTGGTACATACTGTCAGTAATGATGCCCTTGTCACGCCAGGATTTAACCAAGTCATGAATTTTAGACGTGATTTTTTTGATTGGATCTTTCCCGCGGAAAAGAGTTAAATATGTTTTAAATATGGTTTATATTAGTCATTTATATGAACGAAATTAAACTCAAATAAAAACCAAATATTGCATATAAAAGTAATTAAATTTAAATATGTTCCAAATTTGGATCGAAATTAAATTTAAATAAGATCTTGCTATTGGATTTAACTTGTCCAGGCGCATATATGGATCATATTAATATTTAATAAGCATCTAACCATCCTGAGTTCAAATTTTATTTGTATTTGAAACAAATAAAATTTTAATTAACACCCAAATTAAATTTTTATTTAATTGAAAGTGTTCCCATTGACCCATCATATATTCATATTTAATCAAAAATTGTGATTCATAAGATTTTAATAAACCTGCGAGTTATGTTAGTCTTGCGTTGTAGTCTGTTAGGTTATAGGTTTATTATTGAATTTTGTCATTATCAACCACAAATCTGCATGTTTAATTATATTAATTATTTTATACTGTCTACATCGTACATATATTTTATAATTTCAGTTTTAGTTATGTAGGTCATTGGCTTCCCACATAGCATGCATATCAAAAAGACGTCCAGAAGATATCCCGAAGATATATTTAGGAGATAGGATATCTTCTCGGGATATCTTCGGGACGTCTTTTTGACCTAACTTAACTCAAGTGACATGTATCTAACCTAAGTGGTAGCTTTATATCTTCTTCACAAAATTATATTACCTAACTTAACTCAAGTGACATGTATTTCAAAAAAAGATGTGAAATCTTTAAATTAAATTGCGCCAATTGTAAAGAGAATATGTATATTGCTTTGAAAGATAATTGTTATGCAACTACTTTAAAGAAATAAAACCCAAGTGGTATCTTCGTATTCTTATTCAAGGGTCTTCCTATTCTAAACCCAAGTGATAATAGCTTCTTAATTCTCTTTAACAAATTTTTAATATTACAAAGAATCATTTTAATTACAAAGAATTAAAGAAGTAACAGTACAAAATAAAAATATTTAATTAAAACAAAATAAATAAATTTTTCTTGTAAAAAAACTTGGCGCTGCTTTTTTACTCCTGTCGCATTCTTCCCTAAATTATGTTTATTGTTTTTTATTCAATCAAAAATCTTAGTACTAATGTTTAAATTTTAATGTTTAAATTTCAAAGTCTAGCAGCGCCAAGTTTTTTTACAAGAAAAATTTATTTATTTTGTTTTAATTAAATATTTTATTTTGTACTGTTACTTCTTTAATTCTTTGTAATTAAAATGATTCTTTGTAATATTAAAAATTTGTTAAAGAGAATTAAGAAGCTATTATCACTTGGGTTTAGAATAGGAAGACCCTTGAATAGGAATACGAAGATACCACTTGGGTTTTATTTCTTTAAAGTAGTTGCATAACAATTATCTTTCAAAGCAATATACATATTCTCTTTACAATTGGCGCAATTTAATTTAAAGATTTCACATCTTTTTTTGAAATACATGTCACTTGAGTTAAGTTAGGTAATATAATTTTGTGAAGAAGATATAAAGCTACCACTTAGGTTAGATACATGTCACTTGAGTTAAGTTAGGTAATATAATTTTGTGAAGAAGAAATTAAAGATTTTACATCTTTTTTTTTTAAATACATGTCACTTGAGTTAAGTTAGATAATATAATTTTGTGAAAAAGATATAAAGCTACCACTTAGGTTAAATTTTGAATTTACAAAATACATTGCGTGTACTTGGCACTTTTTTTTACCTTTTTTGAAAAAGGTAATTTTGTACTGATATCACCTATTTTGTAGTGTTAAGCAAGGATCTGCAAAACATTTTTATTTTTTATTTTTTAATTATTCACAAAATTAGCAATACCAACAAATACATAAAAATTAATAATATTTAAGTAAAAGTAAATTATACATTTCTCACAAAAATTGAAGGAACACTAAATTTATCTTTAAAAATGAATAAAATTTAAATTTCAAGCTTAAAACCTCTACTTCCGAAAGATTACTATTATTCGTCCAATTTTTATTATGTCTAGACATAATTTTAATTCAGCGAATTTTTATTATGTCATGACATAATTTTAATTCTGCCGCTAGGGAATTTTTAAGTCGATTCTTATAAACAAGCTTAAATTTGATGTCTAAGTGTCCCAGGTTGCCGATAACGAGGTCCACATAGCGCGCTCCATAGTTTTCGGTGTTCAGGTGTATTAATACCTTGAATTCGATGTCCACGTGTTCCAGGTTGCCGATGACGGGTTCCAGATAGTGCGCTCCGTAGTTTTCGGTGTCTACGTGTATTAATACCTCGAATTCGATATCTACGTGTCCTACATTCAGATTTAAAGTTATTAATACACCTAGACACCAAAAACTACAAAGCACACTATGTGAACCTCGTCATCGGCAACCTGGGACACGTAGACATCGAATTCGAGGTATTATTACACCTAGACACCGAAAACTACAGAGCGCGCTATCTGGACCTCGTCATCAGCAACCTGGGACACCTAGACATCAATTTCAAGGTATTAATACACGTAGACACCGAAAACTACGGAGCGCACTATGTGGACCTCGTCATCGGCAACCTGGGACACCTAGACATCGAATTCAACGTATTAATACACGTAGACACCGAAAACTACGGAGCTCACTATCTAGACATCGTCATCGGCAACCTGGGACACCTAGACATCGCATTCAACGTATTATTACACCTGGACACCGAAAACTACGAAGCGCACTATGTGGACCTCGTCAGCGGCAACCTGGAACACCTAGACATTGAATTCAACGTACGATTACACCTGGACACCGAAAACTATGAAGCGCACTATCTGGATCCCGTCATCGGCAACCTGGGACACGTGGATATCGAATTCAAGGTATTAATACACGTAGACACCGAAAACTACGGAGCGCACTATGTGGACCTCGTCATCGGCAACCTGGGACACCTAGACATCGAATTCAACGTACGATTACACCTGGACACCGAAAACAATGAAGCGCACTATCTGGATCCTGTCATCGGCAACCTGGGACACGTGGACATCAAATTCAAAGTATTAATACACGTAGACACCGAAAACTACGGAGCGCACTATGTGGACCTCGTCATCGGCAACCTGGGACACGTAGACATCGAATTCAACGTATTATTACACCTGGACACCGAAAACTATGAAGCGCACTATCTGGACCTCGTCATCGGCAACCTGGGATACCTAGACGTCGAATTCAAGCTTGATTCATAAGAATCGACTTAAAAATTCCCTAGCGGCACTTTCTGCCAAGCGTAGAGAACCTTCTTTTCCGGCAGCGGTGGTAATACGATGTAAGGATACGAAATCTCTCCAGATAAACATGAAGCAATTGACTCAATATGTATTATATACCTAATACCTAATTTACCTAAATAGAAATCTTCCTCCTGACCGATAAGTCTATCGACCTTATTTAATTTGCCTACTAGATCGATCGAAATACGCGCGCGATATCGAAACTGGCGATACCT
Organism: Temnothorax nylanderi; assembly: GCF_030848795.1. Taxonomy (NCBI): domain Eukaryota; kingdom Metazoa; phylum Arthropoda; class Insecta; order Hymenoptera; family Formicidae; genus Temnothorax; species Temnothorax nylanderi. Next base: position 27,804 of record NW_027249964.1, read on the forward strand.
GCGCCGCCAGCGTCGAAAAAGTGAAAGTGACATTTTCTGATATATATATGTTATATTGATTGAGAGACGACGACGTATCTCCGTATCTCCGTATCTTAAAAATAAATTTTCACATTTGGACTTTGCGTCGCAATATCTCCGCTCGTAGGGCACGTAGCGGAAAATATTATAGGAGATACCCCCCCAAAGTCGACCCCAAGCTATCGATCAAGCCTACTTAGAACTTGATCCGTTCACTCGTTATCGAGATCTCAACATCTTGGGTACTCGCAACCCGTCGCGTCGCGTAAAAGAGTCACGGTCGGTCTCGCTCCGCGTGTACTTGGCACGAGACACTACCGTGTCTCTTGATATGCATGCTATGTGGGTTTTTAATCATTTTAAATATATATGTATCGAAAAACAGGCAAATTATGTATTTTCTGTTAAGACATGGATATTTCATCATTTCGATATCGATTCAAAGCTATTTTGATTTGCCTGTCAAATATATAATAACATTGCCATTATATAGAATGCAATATGAATAAAAAATTATATTGTATTGGCAGACATGGATAATGTAAATATTTTATAATTTGAGCATTATAATAATTGCGTTACAATATTAATTTTTTTAGGCTTCCATTTCCATTAAATAGTTACTTTATAACTGTAAAAGTCACAACAAAATTCCTGTTTGTAATTTGACAATTTAGAAAATTAAAATATTATATAATAGGTACATTTTCAGTACTACATCCGCTCATTTATTAAACAAGAAGTTAAATTAAGCAACTAATTAAATTATTAATATTAAATATTAATACAATAAGATATTTGTATTTACATTTATCAAAATAAAAAATAAGTTCAATTATGAAAATAAATATTAATAATTGGACTTATTAAAAATTAAATAATTTGTTCAGATATTGCGCCCGAATTCTTTTCGCGTTTTACAACGCCCGATCGTTTCACATTAGATGGCGCGACGCGCGAGTCGCCACTCTCAAAGAGCCCCCGCCTCCTTCCTCACTCGTTAGGTGTCATGGCCGCACTTGCTTGCGTTTCTTCGAACGTGTCGAGTCCGTTATTTCTTTCTTGACGGATTGATTGTTGCGGCGCGTGTTCTGGAGACTAACCGAGCGAGAGTCGGATCACCAGGGAGAGCTCACCGCCAGGAAAGGGAGAGCTGCGGCAGCTAGCGTCCGAGAGAGAGGATCGAGGCGAGGAATCCGGTTCAGCGAGCGGAGTCCTTAAGGAGGTTGGTTAGTTCTCGGTGCGAGGCAGGCGGCGCGGCAGGGGGAAAGCATATAGGTTAGATTTTCGTCGCGTGAAATAAACGAATTTTAGCAAATAAATATGTGGAATGCATTTAATTGCTGTTTCTTAAGGTTTAAAAAGAGTTGTTTGTACAATTGAAACCCAAATACGTTATTATCCACATTGAAATGAGGAAATAATAAATGTGGTCCTGTTTTTTTTATTTTTACAATTTCTTGATAACTATAAAGACGAATCATTTCAGTCTTCGAGAAAGTTTTTCCTAAATATGTAAAGAGTTATTTGCACCTATTTTCACTAAGTTATTATCATTTTTAATATGCTTTCGAGAGTTACATTACAGGTTAGGTAACATTTTTGCTGTGTCGCCCGTGTATAAGAGAGAGACAAGAGTATAACTTCAATAATTAATTACTCGACAACCATGCAGACGATTATCTTCAACTTTGGCATATATGGACGACAGATTCCCATAGACGAATATTCTCCATTGAACTAATTCTTATCAAATTGATTTGACTAACCACCCTCCTTAAGAGATTCTCATTGGAACGCCATATTTGTTACTTTCATTTGAGGGTTCATATTTTTAGGGTTTATACCGTCATTTTTTAAGGATTAATCATTAATTGAAGGTTAACTATCACTTGAAGGTTAACCATCATCCGAAGAAAAACTCTTAAAGTTGGGTGTGATTTCGGACCGCCAATTGAAGATTAACCTTCAAATGATGGTTAACCTTCAATTGGTCCGAAATCACACCCAACTTTAAGAGTTTTTCTATGGTGTTTTTTTAACGGTTAACACCAAAAGTTGAGTGTATTTTTCCATAAGGTTTTTTTAACGGTTAACACCAAAAGTTGAGTGTATTTTTCCATAAGGTTCAGTTTGATTAAGTATATAAAAAATGTCTCTATTTTTATTCTTTTGAGCTAGCAAATTGTATTCATCGCTTTTTTAAGCAGTACAATTGATATTTTACTGTGTATGCATGTACACACGTATGTACATAAGTACGCACAAAAAATTTTTCTATGTTGTTAGAAAGTTTTATTTCTATTTAAAAAAGGGGAGAAACTATCATCGCTCAGGACGGGGGCCCGGCGTTACGCGCCGCTCGTGCCGCTTGAAGTAAACAACTGCCCGCGCGCCGACCGCGGGGCGGCCGCATCTCGCCGCGCGCTTGGATTTGGCGGTGGGCCGGGCCAATACGGCGATTTTTAATCATTAATAACTCATCAACTATTGCGAAAATTGCAAAATGGTACATGACTTTTCGACTCAGTTTGGCTCGCTCTATCTAAATATGAAAAAAGTACCAAACATTCTGATACACCCTGTATATGTATTTTGGTCGTTGAGCATTTCTGTCATTTGATTTAAGTATGAATTCTTATCTAAGATGACAGTTACTTGACCTTTATCTGCTTTGGTGACGAGGACATCATTATTTTCGCGTAAGAAGTTTTTGCATTTCTTAAATTCACGTATGACATATGTGTCGATACAGTTAATATGTGTATTCTTGCTAAGAAATTTATGAAGTGAGTTCGTGACTAAGCGGCGTGTTTCATCGACAACATTATCTGAAATTTTGTAAGAGTTGTACTCAAAATTTTTAATTATGTCGAGGGTGGAACGTAGACGATCATTTCTATCTTTCGAGTTAATGGGTAAAGCGAAATTTCCACCCAAGCTTAAAAACTTGATTATGTTGTCGGGTATCGATTGTTTTGTTGTTATCCGTGTCCGCACATTAACAGTAACATCGCCGACTCGACAAGTTCGTTATAAACGATCGAATATGCCGTGTCAACGGTCCTCTATATATTTTAATTATCAACGAACAAATTATGTAAGCACTTTATTTTTATTAACTGTGAACTATATATGTCACATGCCGTAATATTTTTTATCATTAGTTTTTAGATGTGGCGTAGCAGGCATTATGCCTAACTAACTAATAGTTTGTACTTGTAACGCTTGATAAGGACCTAAACCCGAGGTCGAAACGTAGCGTGCTATTTAATAAAGTTGGCCAGTTGGGTCGAATGAAGATACACCTAAGCTGAATTATTTTCACTTACTGGCGAGATAACTCTCTGTTGGCGAATTTTATGGTTTCCGGGCGTAACTCCGGTTCGCCAATTGGCGTAAGATGCCGGGTCGACCCCGACAGGGATCCGACGTGCGGTTAGAATGAGACACTTGATTTGGGAGGAATGCACAAATATCGTTTAATCGTCAGGTTAATACAAGTGATGGTTGACGCGCTCTCATTTGAGCACGACACTCGGCGCGCACGTGATTCGATGAGCGCTGGTCACGTGATACGAAAGTGTTCGTAGAGCGCGGAGGCGATGGCAATTAAGACGCGCAATGTAGCTTGCACGTAATGAACGCACTTGAGGCGTTATACAGCAGTCGCACTTGTTCGTAACACAAGACGCGAGAATGTTCACAAATAGTCGACTCGATCACGATGATCGAGCGCACAATGGCGAGGTACGCAGGGTGACTTATACGCGAATGTTCACTGCTCGCGAAGACGAGAGCGAATTGCAGCACGCACGAACGGCGCGATAATTAGCGGTGCTCTGACAGAGCAGCAAACTCGGATGCACGACGGTATATTTGAGACCGCGTGAACCGGAGTAAACGTTAACGGAAGCACGGCGGTATACGACCTCGTGAACCGGAGTACTTTTGGCTACTGACCGCGAACTCTCGTGTTTCGGGAGCTTTCCTTTGCGCGACGCGTATCGACCAATCACCTGCGTTTCCGGGATCATGCGATCACGGCATGACAGGATCGATACGCGTCGCGAGAGACTTCGCGGTAAGGGTTGACGGGGGGAGCGGCGCGAAATCCCTTCGTTCGGAGGGCGACTGACGGATGGCGTTACCGGTACGGTATTGATCCGCGATCGCGAGAAAATTACGGAACATAACCGCCCGCCGCGAATAACAATTCGCAACAATTCAATGCCGCCCGCCGTGACGAATTGTTGATCTCGAGCCGCTTGCCATGCGGAGCACTGCGAGTGCTGAAACAACTTAAACTAGAATGATCAATTTACATAAGACATGATACATAGGAATATTTACAAGTATTTACAAAGTTTTATTGTCGTATAGGCATCGTGGAATGTCACTCCGGAGTGTTTATATCGACCGGCAAAAATGATAGCTTGACCACGGCACGTTTGTACGTGGATCGCGCTGTTTTAACCGAGACGACTCGCGTGAGTCCGTCGTCGCCGGGGTGACACTCGACGATTCTTCCCAATTCCCATCTGCTGGGAGGAGCGAGAGGATTTCGCAGAAGTACTAAGCGTCCGACTCGAGCTAGATTCTGAATTTGACGCCACTTGGGGCGTTGCTGCAATGTATGCAGATAGTCATTTGACCAAAGCTTCCAAAAGCTGTCGCGCATCTGTGTAATTAGCTGCCACCGAGTGAGACGCGTTTCCTTTTCCTCAAGCAACGAGGGGGTGGGAGCGCTTGTCAGCGCCGATCCTATCAAGAAATGACTCGGTGTCACTGAATTATAATCATCGAAATTGTCTGAACCGGGAGCGATCGGTCGCGAGTTCAAACACGCTTCGATTTTACATAGGAGCGTGCTTAGCTCCTCGAATGTCAGCGTGTGCGCCCCGATGACGCGTTTCATGTGAAACTTGACGCTGCGGACGCACGCTTCCCAAAGACCGCCGAAATGCGGCGCGGACGGAGGAATGAAGTTCCACCGAACGCCTTGGGTTGCTAGGCTACTTTGAAAATTCGAATCGCGAGTGGCCTCACTCCATGTGACGGAGATTTCGCGTTGAGCGCCGTGGAAAGTCGTAGCGTTGTCCGAATACATATCACTGGGAACACCGCGACGTGCACAAAATCGATCGAATGCAGCGATAAACGCGGGAGTCGTACAATCGCCAACCAACTCCAGATGAGTAGCTTTGACGGTCATGCAGACGAACACCGCGATGTACGCCTTTCTTGATGTGTGTCCTCGACCGGGAGTAGATCTGACCTGTATTGGTCCGGCATAATCTATCCCGCAGTGTAGAAACGCGCGAGGCGTCGACGTGACGCGACACGAGGGCAGGTCGCCCATTAACTCGTGCGCGGCTTTGGCGCTTTCACGAGCGCATCTGACACATTTATGGAGAACAGCTCGTATCGTTTGACGCGCGCGCAAGATCCAGTAGTGTTCACGAAGCAGGTGCAACGTGAATTGCGGCCCAGCGTGGAGGGCACGGATATGAGTTTCGCGTATTAACGCGGCAACTAACGGGTGTGCAGCGAGCACGACCGGGTGTTTCTTGTCGTCCGGAAACGCAGAATTTCGGAGGCGGCCTCCGACGCGAATAAGTCCGTTTTTATCGAGAAACGGGTTTAACGGTAGCAGTTTACTGCTGTTCGAAATTCGATTTAATGACTCTAATTGAGCGTACTCCACGGGGAATAACATTTGTTGCACTTTCTTGAGCCAGAATTCGCGCGCGAGATTAATTTCTTCCGGAAGAAGTAATATCGACGCGGGTTTTGCGGTCGCATTGACGGAATTTAAGCAACTCATTGCGCGAGCGCGGCGAGCGAATCGCATTACATAAGCGGTGACGCGCACCAGCTTGTTCCACGAGGAGAATTTTTCTCCGAGCTCCCATCGTTGGCAAGGGTGCACAAGGTGCACGGAAACGTGCGCTCGCTCTTCCGGTAGCGATTCTTGCAAATTTGATTGAGGCTCGGAGGGCCATTGATCTGACGATAATTTGAGCCAGTCAGGCCCTGTCCACCATAGAGATTGCTGAATCAGATTTTCAGGTTTGACGCCCCGCGAAACGAGATCGGCAGGGTTTTGCTGTGATGGCACGTGATGCCATTCGACGTTTGGCAAGAGGGTCTGAACCTCATGCACCCGATTCGCGACGAACATTTTCCAACGTGAGGGTGGTTGCGAGAGCCAGGCTTTAGTGACCTTTGAATCTGTCCAACAATGGTAGATCTGAATAGCAATCGTGAGCGCGGATCGCACGGCGGCGATAGACCGCGCGAGCAGAACGGCGGCGAGCAACTCTAAACGAGGAATACTCATGGGCTTGAGCGGAGCTACTTTCGACTTCGATAGAAGTAGCGTAATTTCGACTGTTCCGTCAAGATGCGTAACTTTTAAATAAACAACCGCTCCGTATGCGGAGGCGGAGGCGTCGGCAAACCCATAAATCTCCGCGGTGAGTGTATCGGAACCGTAACCGGTCCAACGCGGAATGACGATTTGTCGCAGTATAGGTAATCGAGAATAGTAATCTCTCCACTTACGGAGAAGATCATCAGGGATTACATCGTCCCATTTACAGCGAAGAAGCCAAAGCTGCTGCATCATGATTTTTGCGGTGATGACCACTGGGGCCATCCACCCGAGAGGATAAAAAATTCGAGCGATTGTCGAAAGAATTGAGCGCTTCGTGTCGGGAGCCGACTCTGCAAGCGTGACGTCAAATTGAAAGACGTCCGTGTGAGGATGCCACTTGATACCCAGTATCTTGAGACGCTCGTCAGATTCGAGCGTTTTTGCGGAAGCAAGGCCATGATCCTGCGGATCGATGCCTTCGAGCAATACGGGATTGTTACTCGCCCATTTTCGGAGGTGAAATCCTGCTCGTTTCAAGAGAGAAATCAGTTGATCTCGCGTCTGAAGCGCGAGCGGTATGTCATCGGCGCCAAACACAGCGTCGTCGACGTACGTGTGAAGCCGTAATACCGGAACTGCCAAAGGGAAATCAGCGCCTTCGTCTTCGGCAACTTGCTCGACCACGCGAAGAGCGACGTTTGGCGCGTTTGCATTACCGTAAGTGACGGTAAGCAATAAGTATGCTATTAAGGGCCCGTTTGGCGTGGGTCGCCATAAGATCCTTTGATAATTTACATCGCTTTTGTGGACAAGAATCTGGCGATACATTTTGGCGATGTCGGCGGTGAAGACGAACCGAAATTGACGCCATCGCAAGAGAATGAAAGATAATTCGGGTTGTAATTTACGGCCGATCATTAGATGGTCGTTCAACGAGAGACCATTGGAGGTCGGTTGAGAGGCGTTGAAGACAACGCGCAAACGAGTTGTTGCGCTATGCTCGCGGACAACTGCATGATGCGGTATATACACTACTTGACCATCAGGGGGGTCATCGAGAGGTGCCTTGGTCATGTGGCCAAGACGTTCATATTCCGCCAAGAAGTCGTGGTATTCCTTCGCAAGGTCGGGATTCGACCTTAACCGTGACTCGAGACGCGAATACAACGCGATTGCAGACTTTTTAGAGTCGCCAATGTCGATAGGGGGCCCCGATTTGAACGGCAGCCGCACTATATATTGCCCGTTGGGGGCACGAGAATGTGTAGACACGAAGTGTTCTTCGCATTGACTCTCTTCCGGTGAGAGATGAGTTTGCTGAGGAAGTTCTTCGACCTCCCAGAACCGTTTCAGCTGATCGGAGATTTCCGACAACACCGTGCAGTGGTGCGTTTGAATGCGAATCGGCCGTGACTGCGACGGCATAGGCATTGGTCCAGACAGGAACCATCCAAAAATCGATTTTTGAGCGACGGGCTCATGAGGGGCGCGATTACGGACCTCCGGCAGTAAAATCGCGCCATACAAATCAGCACCGATAATGACGTCAATCGGCGCCGCGCTAGTCGGATCGTTATCAGCTAGCGTAAGTTCGCGAATGTACGGCAGTTGCGTTATATCCGGAACGCGTTGCGGAATGTAAGTCGTGAGCGACTTGAGAACAAGAGCGGAAACGGAGGGCGCCGGGCCCGTGCCGTCACGCGCTGACACATGAACTTTAGCTGCGCTGCGTGCGGTGGCAGCGGTCTCGCCGATCCCAGTGATAGATACGGAGACGCGCGTACGCGGGAGACGCAGTCGCTGAGCTAAACGTTCGGTGATCAAAGTAGTGACCGAACCTTGATCCAATAACGCGCGGACTATACTATGTCGACCGTTGAGCCCGCTCACCTTAATCCAGGCGGTAGCTAACAAAATATTTGATTTTGAAAAGCTAGTGTGAGACAATAGATGCGAAGTTACTTCGTCAGTTGAGTCTGTTTTCGTTTCCGTAGATGAAGGTGAGCCCTCACTTGTCGAACTATTATTATTTACATTGGTCGTGTGAAGCAACGTATGGTGCTTCTGCTGACATTGACGGCATGTGTTCTTGCTCGAACACGCATCGCGAGTGTGCCGTGTACTCAAGCAATTGTAGCAACAATGATATTTCTTCGCGAGATCACGCCGTTGAGCGACGCTTTTATTGTGAAAGTCCGGACACGCGGACAAGAAGTGCGTTTTTTGACACATGGGACATTTGGTCGAACTTGCGTTCGCTGCGTGACTCTGAACAGAAGAATTTTGTTTATTGCCCTTGACTTGAGACAAAGCCGGGAGAACATTCTCGAGCGCACGTATTCGTGATAGAAGAAATTTATCAAGTCGATCGTATGTTGGATACTCTGACGTATCGCCAAGTTGCAATTCCCAGGCCTTTCGTGTGAATTTATCCAGCCTTTGAACGAGCAAATAAACCAAAATGTCGTCCCATGCATCAACAGACCGACCGAGGTTTTTTAATGACTGTATTGCTATGTTCGCTTTATTGCGCAACGCGGTGAGAGCCACTGCGGAATCAGAAGTCGCTTGGGGAAGCGTGTGCAGAGCGTGGATGTGATCATGTACTAAACGACGGCGATTTTCATATCGCGTTATTAGCAAACTCCAAGCTATCTTAAAATTCGCGTCAGTTAATGCCAGATTGCGTATGGCATCGCTGGCTTCACCCTTCACGCAAGAGTGCAGATATTGCAAGGGATTAACGTCTAACAATTCGCGATTATCAATGATTAAGGCTGTAAATTGATCTCGAAACGCTTTCCACTCGCGAAACTTCCCCGAGAATTTAGGAAGACTTATACGCGGCAGGTGCGAAAGAGAAAACGCGGACTGATCCGTGCGCATCGTCGATGCGGCAAATGACTGGTTGGGACTCACGACTGGCTCCAACTCCTCCAGGCTCTCCGACATGTAGTCCAAGGCTGCCTGGCAGGCGTTGTTTCGCTGTTTCATAGTGGTTGTCCTTGAAGTACGCTAGCGATGCTTGAACGTCCTCGTTAATGGTCCTGGCCACCGATGCGTGTCCGTTCACGAATTGCTGCCACGTTTCCTTGAGAAACGCAATTCTCGAGCGGATTTTCGCAGGTGTCAGGTTGGCTTTCCCAATCTTCTTAAAGTTTTCGAGATAGCGCTCGATTTGTCGCTGGAGTTGCAGCTGGCCTCCCAAATGTTCGGCCATCTCGTACGAGATAGATTTGACTGGTGTCTGTTAATTGACACAGTTGCACGCCGATCCGGCTCGAAGGACCAGAATTTATGTTGGCGAATTTTATGGTTTCCGGGCGTAACTCCGGTTCGCCAATTGGCGTAAGATGCCGGGTCGACCCCGACAGGGATCCGACGTGCGGTTAGAATGAGACACTTGATTTGGGAGGAATGCACAAATATCGTTTAATCGTCAGGTTAATACAAGTGATGGTTGACGCGCTCTCATTTGAGCACGACACTCGGCGCGCACGTGATTCGATGAGCGCTGGTCACGTGATACGAAAGTGTTCGTAGAGCGCGGAGGGGATGGCAATTAAGACGCGCAATGTAGATTGCACGTGATGAACGCACTTGAGGCGTTATACAGCAGTCGCACTTGTTCGTAACACAAGACGCGAGAATGTTCACAAATAGTCGACTCGATCACGACGATCGAGCGCACAATGGCGAGGCACGCAGGGTGACTTATACGCGAATGTTCACTGCTCGCGAAGACGAGAGCGAATTGCAGCACGCACGAACGGCGCGATAATTAGCGGTGCTCTGACAGAGCAGCAAACTCGGATGCACGACGGTATATTTGAGACCGCGTGAACCGGAGTAAACGTTAACGGAAGCACGGCGGTATACGACCTCGTGAACCGGAGTACTTTTGGCTACTAACCGCGAACTCTCGTGTTTCGGGAGCTTTCCTTTGCGCGACGCGTATCGACCAATCACCTGCGTTTCCGGGATCATGCGATCACGGCATGACAGGATCGATACGCGTCGCGAGAGACTTCGCGGTAAGGGTTGACGGGGGGAGCGGCGCGAAATCCCTTCGTTCGGAGGGCGACTGACGGATGGCGTTACCGGTACGGTATTGATCTGCGATCGCGAGAAAATTACGGAACACTCTCAATTTGCAGTTTTTAACACACACCTTTGACCTAAAAATGGTGTTCAACGGAAACGAAGGATTCTTCGAGACCATCTCAAACGAGTATGGCTACAATACCACATTATTGCTAAAATCTTGGATCAACACCACACTCAAGATTAATTCACTTAAACACCGACTGACGTTCTTACTCCGATGTAGAAGAGACGACGTCGTACCTCCACATATATATAACCTACGACATAATATAGTCTTTCAAAGTAATTTTGTTAACCGTAAGTTCGATTTGTAAAAAAAAACAATTTCAACGTAATATTCTTAACCTTGAAATCAAAGACATTAATTATGATATGAAGTTTTCGCGATCTAGTGTCACTAAGATTGAAGATATATTGGCGTCTATTTTACCTAATGATTTAATCAATGATTTTTATAGTTTTAACTCCCACAGAATTAATCGACATAACAATGTAACTAAATCTAGATTAAGAAACAAATTTGACAACATTGTGAATAAACAAAGCATTGCTTACAAAGCTTTGTTGAACACAGATCGCAGTAAATGGATTATTAACGCGAGCCAAAAATCGATACCCGACAACATAATCAAGTTTTTAAGCTTGGGTGGAAATTTCGCTTTACCCATTAACTCGAAAGATAGAAATGATCGTCTACGTTCCACCCTCGACATAATTAAAAATTTTGAGTACAACTCTTACAAAATTTCAGATAATGTTGTCGATGAAACACGCCGCTTAGTCACGAACTCACTTCATAAATTTCTTAGCAAGAATACACATATTAACTGTATCGACACATATGTCATACGTGAATTTAAGAAATGCAAAAACTTCTTACGCGAAAATAATGATGTCCTCGTCACCAAAGCAGATAAAGGTCAAGTAACTGTCATCTTAGATAAGAATTCATACTTAAATCAAATGACAGAAATGCTCAACGACCAAAATACATATATAAAAGTAAATAAAGATCCAATCAAAAAAATCACGTCTAAAATTCATGACTTGGTTAAATCCTGGCGTGACAAGGGCATCATTACTGACAGTATGTACCACCGACTGAATTGTACGAATGGTAATCTCCCGAGATGCTATGGTCTGCCGAAAGTGCATAAACCGGGCCTCCCGTTACGCATTATTGTCTCGACTTTGGGAAGTCCGCTATACAACGTAGTTACATTCATCTATTCCGAAACCGAAGTCACATGTAAAAGATAGCTGGTCTTTCGTTAATTTTATTAATAACAGACAGATAAAGGAGGATGAAATACTCATTTCACTTGATGTTACTGCACTTTTCACGAACATTCCGAAAGATCTGGTACTTAAGGGAATAGAGAAAAGGTGGAGTCACATTTTGAAAAAAACAGACCTGAATTTACAACAATTTTTATATGCTATTGACTTGATTCTATCCTCCACTAGCTTCAGTTTTAACGGTGGAATTTACGAGCAGATTTTCGGCAGCCCCATGGGGTCTCCTTTGTCTCCAGATGTCTCCGACATTGTAATGGATGATCTGGAGACACATTGCTTGAATGTGTTAGATTTCGATATCTCGATTTTTTTCAGATATGTTGATGACATCTTTGCTGTTGTACCTAAATCTAAAGTTGACATAATACTAAGAGCATTTAATGACTATCACCCCAGATTGAAATTCACATATGAAACGGAAAAGGACGGGGCACTTAACTTTCTTGACACAACGGTGATCCGAAATGGCAATACTTTGATAACGAATTGGTATAGGAAACCTACATTTTCTGGACGATATACAAACTTTTATTCGAATCACCCGTTAAAATACAAAATAAACACTATCACAAGCTTAGTTGACCGCGCTATTATACTCTCTGACAAAAAATTCCATAACTCTAACATCAAAATTGTTAAAGATATCTTGACTAACAACTGCTTTCCAAAATCAATCACGAATAAATACATTGCCAAAAGATTAAATCAACTTAAAACACGAAATACGTCTACCGAGGACAGTAAAATAATTTTTGATTCAAAGAATAGTATACCGTTACCATATGTGAGAAATCTGAGTGAGTCTATAAGTCGAGATCTTAAAAAAGTCAATATTAGCACTTTATATACGGTCCCTAAAAAACTAGACTGTATAATAAAAAGAGGGAAAGACAGGATAGATGATCTTCATCAAACCGAATTAGTTTATAAAATAAACTGCAAAGATTGTAATGTTGCGTACATCGGGCAAACGAAACGGCATTTGTGCACACGTCTCAGGGAGCACCAGAATGATATAAAGAAAAACGATAGTAATTACTCCGTGGTCAGTTGTCACAGAATGTCATATGGACACGACTTCGACTGGAATAAACCAGTAATCCTACATAAGGAGAAACAGACTAAGAAGAGGGAAATAGCAGAAATGTTTTTTATAAAAAAATTCAACGACAATATTAATTTACAAAGAGACACAGAGAAGCTCAACGCTCTCTACGAACGCATTATAGAAGAGACATAATTTCCCACTTCTTACTCTGTTCCCCCTCTTGATCACTTTGAGCTGTATTGTTTTGTTGTTATCCGTGTCCGCACATTAACAGTAACATCGCCGACTCGACAAGTTCGTTATAAACGATCGAATATGCCGTGTCAACGGTCCTCTATATATTTTAATTATCAACGAACAAATTATGTAAGCACTTTATTTTTATTAACTGTGAACTATATATGTCACATGCCGTAATATTTTTTATCATTAGTTTTTAGATGTGGCGTAGCAGGCATTATGCCTAACTAACTAATAGTTTGTACTTGTAACGCTTGATAAGGACCTAAACCCGAGGTCGAAACGTAGCGTGCTATTTAATAAAGTTGGCCAGTTGGGTCGAATGAAGATACACCTAAGCTGAATTATTTTTACTTACTGGCGAGATAACTCTCAATTTGCTAGATATTTTTCTCTGACAAATTACCAATTCTTTAAGTAATCTACACTTCTTACAAAACTTGAAGGAACACTAAATTTATCTTTAAAAATAGGCAAAATTCAAGCAGCTGTAACTTTGTTAAAAATGAACAAAATTTAAATTTCAAGCTGAAAACCTCTACTTTCGAAAGGTTACTATTATTTTTTAGTTTCTGTAAGTTTGGTAACTTTTGCATATAGAAAACTACAAAAATAGAAAATTTTTTTCTCACTTTGTGGGCCTGTTACGTGCACAAAAAAAATCTGCGAAAATTTTCAACTTTCTAATGTGAAAGCTTGAAGTTTTCCTTGCAAAATCTTTTTTTAAAAATGTTTCTACGTGTCTGCGTTGTTGTTCTGTACAATTGTTTTCTGGGTCAAAATGAAAAAGAGAAAAATCGCTAATTTTTACATTATTTAGTAATCAAACAGATGCAATCATGCAAGTATTAATGTGACAATTTTTCGTCAAATAATTTTTAAAATAATTTTATTACAAAACTACGCAATTATCGGTAGTTCTGTATTGGAAAAAATTAGAAAAAAATAAAATAACGACTTTTTTACTTGCTATAGTTTCTATAGTCACTCTCTAAAATACGACAGTATCAGAAATTAATGTTAAATAAATGAGAATTAGAAACATATTATTATGAGAAAACTTTGCAATAAGTATGTATATATATATATATATATATATATAATTATGACATATGTGATATAACTTACATATAATATTACAGAAATAAAACTTATTGTGAAATAATTTCGTATAATGTGAAATAAAGTTTTATAACATTAAAAAAAAGAACAAAAAACGAAGTGTTTAATCAACATTATTATCCATCTAATTTTGTAATACATTAGAATCTCAATATTTGCTGCAAAATTTTAACAACAAAAGTACGTGTGCACCGCTAAAATAAAATTATTTTGATAAATCATTCTAGTTTATTGTGGATTTTCTAAATACATCAGCAAAACACAAAATTCATCTAAAGCGGGTGCTTGTTAGCCTTGGTACGTTACTGCCTTCTGCTACGGACGGCCAGAAAGCATTTTCAGGCTGTATTGCTAAAGCGGGGAGCACGCGGCAACGCCGCAGTCTTAGCATATGTCTCTCTACCGTGCGTCCGCGTGAGCAATTCAATGGTGTGTGTACGTATTCACACATAAAACCTGAAAGTTAGTTTCTCGACGTTGGCAACACTGAAACGAAGTTTCGCATTGTCACCGCGCGAGGTCTCCAATATCAATTCGGAGTTCGGCCGTGACTCCTGTCGACCCTTAACGTCGGCAGTCCGAAGTCCCTCGTCGTAGTTTAATTAAGTTGCGTTAGTCAGTCGCGTCGCATATTTTTAGTAGTCTGTCCGTCGTGAGCGTACCGCGTCGCTTCTTGCCGCGCGGCACATGTTATTTCCTGTGCAACACGTCCTGTGTGCAACAGCCTCCTCCATTTGCTTTTTGCCGGGACGAGACCGCGTGTTAATTCTATACCGTTGAAAGTAGTGAAAGTGACATTTCTGATATATATATATATATATATATATATATATATATACATATATTAAATAACGTAAATAATGGGCTATGAGAGCCGACGCAAGATCTAATGTGCGGAGATATTGTATTTAACGATAATCAGTCAATACATTAAAACATTAGAAAATAATTAATCAAACGTTTCAGCCCTAAATCGGGCCCTCTTCAGTGATATTGAGTCAAAAGAACGCATCTATATGATACACAAATTATTTTGCACGCGTACAGCGGTATCGCAACGGGCTAACACGAAAACGCAGATATAGATATTGGTATGGTTCGCATTATGAGGGCGTCAAGTGTGCGATACAAGTATCTATGAGAAGTTACGTCGCGTATGTCCTAAACGTATCCGCGCGACGATCGACAGCAGTAAACGTCGTCCTCTATTGCAGAAGGGGACGAAAGGCAGCAAACTGTGGCCCGACAGAACTACAGAACATGCCATGTCTGTTAGGGATGTTATAAGAAAGAAAGAAGTATAATTAACTTACTGCGTGCCGCGCGAACCGCGGTCAAACGTCTCTATGGCGAACATTTTTAATTCCGTTCTAATTCGTTTTCTATCATTTTCTATATTACCGGCCTATATCTGCCCTTGTCTAACGAGAGGCATCTGTCCTTGTTTTGATTGCTGCGCCATCTCTCGCTACACGCCATACTGCTCTTCTTGTCATTCCGCATGTGTATTTACACATAGAAAGTTAAAAGAAGTAATCTTTTTTTCTAGGCTTTCAATCTTAGTTCTAATTGCACGATATTGTTCTGAAATGTTTTCCCTAGGTCTGACCGTATCTCATTTTGTATATGTAACCTGTAGTATTTTTGTATAAGCAAATATTGTCGTCAGTGACAGCTGTATGTGCTCAAATTTTTAATTTTTTTTGTTTTTGATGTAAAGTCGACCAGACAGACCTACATTTTTGTACATACTTCAATTCTGTAAAAGAATTTTGCAATTCCGTAAAGCCAATTAAAAGTTTAGTTTATTTAACTAAATGTTGCCACTATAGGATCCCCTTAAAGCTGAATCAACTCATACGATGAGCTTACGATAGCTATTACGACGAGCGTTATGATCGCTGACGGTGAACATTACGATAGATGTAGTTCGGGCTTAAGGGAAAAATAAAAACAGTTTTTTTTATAAATCGACCCCAAGCTATCGATCAAGCCTACTTAGTTAGAACTTGATCCGTTTACTCGTTATTAAGATCTCAACATCTCGAGTACTCGCAACTCGTCGCGTCGCGTAAAAGAGTCACGGTGCGGTCTCGCTTCGCGTGTACTTGGCGCGAGACACTACCGTGTCTGTTTAGTACAGACTCGCGCAGGAGCCTAGGCTCTAGAAATTGTATAGGAAACGACACACCTACTCATGTGGTTTCAGTTCAAGAGATTGTGTATTTTCACGGTTAACACCATTCCAAGCTAGGACTGTCTCAGGACAGCTATACGTGTTATAATAAGATTTTGTACAAAAGAATCAGCTGTATAAAATACAAAGAATAAAAAAGGTTGATTAGTAATGAATAATCCTTTCATGTTTCAAACTTAGCCTTGTAATCGCTCATCGAATGATAGGAACTGTCCGAATAAAGCAGACAATCTATTATGCTTATTTCTCAAAATATTAAAGCCAATCAAGTGCATTCCAAAATTAAACCATCTTTGAGAAACGGATTGTTCATGCGAAACTCATTTTACATAACTCAAAACACATTAATATGAATAGTGTACAATGCATAATAATATATGAAGGAATATGCCAATTATCTGATAATAAGGAGATGATATTACAAAATAAAATAATTGAGAATATATTACACATAAACACAAGAATAATATTTTAGGTTTTAAAGAAAATAGAGGATTAAGTTAAATATAATCTGTTGTGCGTATCTCTATAAATTGCATGTAACGCACTTTCAATGTTAATTGACACAATAACTTCAGCGATAAGACAAGTTGTTGAATAAGTAAAGTAATGAATTATAACCAACTCAGTAAAGAATGAATCGATCATTCTTTCAAGTAATAATTAATCATACGCAGATAATACTCTTTATCGTAAGCAGCAGTTAATGTTCGATATCAACGAGATTGAACCACAATATATTCATCGTAATAACGCAAGTTATGTTTACCGCCATGAGAATAATTCACGATCGACGCACGTGCAACGTAATGTTAACATGAATGTCAGATTCGCGTTTCTCGTTCGGTAATGTGTCTTGATAACGTAAGTTTACGATCTCATACAGCGAAGAATAAATGATTTTACACGCGGGTTGCAACCACACAATAAGTAATCAAATGAATTTATACTGAGCTCAGTTTGATTTTTGTGTACATGTACATCCCGGGATTTCTCGCCGATAGAGGAAATGTTCCTCGTATCGTTCTTTATCGAACTCTGCAATCAAAGATCGAATGGATGATAGGACCATTTTCCGTCATCATACGCTAGACAACGTGCTAGCGACCCAAAGTGATCGATGAGTTGTCAGAGAACGATATATTTTACCTGAAAGCAAATGCCTTCTTCAATACTGGATAATAATGGTCTCCTTGACCAAACCCCTGAGGGTATTCTCATATAGCCAAGATGGCTGACTCGTCCTTCGTTAGTATGATTACGTCGCAATGGCGAGCGTCGTCCTTCCTTCCTTCTGATCGGTTCCAGAATTGTTATATATCCTGGCCTCTTTTCTCATAGCTGTACCGCAATAGCTTCGCTCGATAGTATTGATCACTATCAGAACTCGAGAAAGTACTCGAATATCGCGATAATTATAATAGCGTATCAACGCTCAACTTAGTAACGAAACTTCTCGAAGGAAAGACAATTATACTTGAACACGACTGTCCGTGACGACGGACGACCGAAGAGTGCCCGCTCGGCGAGCTGCACGCACGTCCCGGCATGCCCGAGCATGCGCGGTATCACTCCGCCGCGGCGTGATCCGTTGCCGTGGCGCAACACGGTCGACGCAGCGCGCGAAACACATAATAACTCAAAATGAATTCGGTAACGGTACCACTGCCGCCATCTATGACTGCTCTACCGTACCACCACTAATACATCTTCAACTAACATAGATGTCGACAAATACACAATTTCTGTAGGGAGCAGCATATCTGCCTCCCTTCCGATTGGTCAGCCCCCTCTCCAGCGCTAGCAAGAGGGGTCGAGAGTTACGAGGTTGGCAGAACTGAACTACGACGACCGTTAGATTTGTATCGAGATTCGTGGCTATTGCGTGGCTCGCAATAAAGTATTATTCTATCATTAAAAATTAGAGTGTGTAATCATTCCTCGATTCCTCTCGTCACTACATCGGTAGTAGGCCGATACGCGGAGGTACCATAATCCTCCCGCGATAACAAATTCCTACATTGGTGACCCCGACTAAAAAACACGCAACGGTTCGTGTACAAGTCGCTACCGGAAGCCCGAGTCAGAGATAAATCCTCGTGTGGACCAGCCTTCCCCGAGGAACGGACGCAGAAATCGCGGATTGAATTACCCGCAGCAACAAGGTACATCCCTGTGCCCGCGTCCCTGGCTGTTACTTGCCCGCGCTGCGGCCAGCCAGCCTTGCCGCGCCGAAACAATATTCGGGCGGCCATTTTTGCCGCGCTTTTTACACGAGGCACGAGGCGGATACGTGAGACCCCACCGGCGGCGGCGCCCGGGTGGCTACAGCGGTGTTACCGCCTTGCCACGACCATCCCCTGGTGTGCAACCGGTCCTTCTCCGCCGCCGCCGTCATCGCCTTACCACGATCATCTCTTGGCGTGCGACCGGCCTTTCTCCGCCGTCGCCTGATTTGCCGTAATTGCGTGAAGCCAACGACACCGGCGCCTTGGATTCCGTCGTCGTTAAGACATTAAATGCGTGAAGCCAACGTCTCCGGCGCCTTGGGTCCCATCGTCACCGGGGCTTTGGATTCTACCTACAGTAAATTTAAAACAATGTCGGACGCGGCTCTTACAGCCGCCGAAACCCGCGCGGAAGCAGCAGAAGCTCAATTCGCGCAATTACAAACCCAGTTCGCGCAATTACGGGCCCAGCTAAACGATCAGGGCCTCGAGACAGCTACCTCGAACGCGCCTGGTAATAACATTCAAATTCCGCGTATAGATAACTACAGGGTTCCCAATATTCCCCCGTTTTCTCAAGTCGACCCAGCATTGTGGTTTATCCAGGCCGAAATTTCTATGAGAAATGCCCGAATCACTGTAGAGCCCACTAAAGCTGACACCGTCCTCGCCGCACTTGACGTCGAAGTTTTAGGCTGCGTAAGAGACATAATCACTTCAAACCCTCCCCCAGCGGACATTTATGAGCAAATTAAAGCCCGAATAATCGCGACATACGCGCCTTCGGATGAAACCAAGTTGCGAAAGCTTTTAAGGGGACAGGTTGGGACCGAGGGGAAACCTTCGTTAATTCTCAGTCGATTACGCGGTCTTAATGACGGGAACATAGACGACAATGTAATAAAATCAATTTTTCTAGACCAATTACCACGCGAACACCGCGCGATCCTAGTAGCCACGGGAGTTACTGACCTCAACCGTATAGCCGAGGCCGCCGACCGAATGGCTGAGACCGCTCTCGGAAATGAGTCTTACGCGTCCGCCGTGACTAAGGGGGATACACCCCCTCCCGTAAAGACCGAGTTACAACAACTCATCGCCGATATGGCCGCGTTAAAAAAACAATTCGAAAAGTTCGGAAAGGCACGAAACTCGCGTTCGCGATCCAATTCCCGCAGGCGTAGGACCTCAACCTCGCCAAACAAGGCGATTACACCCGCGCTTTGCCCGGCACATACTAAATACCCTGATAATCCGACTTCGTGTCGAACGTGGTGCTCAAAATATGAGGCTTGGAAAAGTCAAAAAAACTAAACCAACCTCCCCGTCTGGAGACGGTCGGTGAGGGCCACCAAATTTCTAACCGTCTCCACGTTCGTGATCGTGCTAGCGGCCAAATGTTCCTCGTTGATACAGGCGCGGATATCTCCCTTGTACCCGCTATCGATCGGGTCAAGGGAAAGCCCTCCGAATTAAAGCTCTTTGCAGCAAACGATACGCATATCGACACTTTCGGGGAGTCGCTCCGTGAACTCGACCTCGGTTTAAGACGACCAATTCGATGGAACTTTTGTATCGCCGCAGTTCCGTATCCTATTATCGGCGCCGATCTACTATCGCACTACGGGTTAACGGTAGATTTAAAACGACGACGTCTCAAAGATTCGACTACCAAGTTGTATACCATCGCGATTAAAAAACCGGCTCCCGTGCATTCGATCAACTCGATAAAACCCTCTTCTGAGTTTTCTAAAATACTCACAGAGTTTCCGCAAATAACAGAAGCCCTTCCCCTTACCCCACCGTCCAATTGTGACGTGTTTCATCATATTATCACCACCGGCCCTCCAGTCGCCGAGCGCGCTAGGCGCCTTCCTCCTGATAAACTTAAGGCCGCAAAGGCCGAGATCAGGGCTTTAGTCGAAGCAGGCATTTGCCGCCCCTCTAGCAGTCCATGGGCTAGTCCCATTCATTTAGTCCGTAAAAAAGACGGCACCATGCGGCGATTATCGCGGTGTAAATGCAATCACGCGACCTGATAGATACCCCACCCCCCACCTGCATGACTGCTCCGTCAATCTACACGGTAAAACGATTTTTTCATCCCTCGACTTACATAAAGCATATAATCAAATTCCAATGGCCCCCGAGGACATTGAGAAAACAGCTATCATAACCCCTTTCGGGTTATTCGAATACTTATTTATGACCTTTGGCCTTCGTAATGCCGGTCAATCCTTTCAACGTTATATAAATCGCGCCTTAGGCGATCTAGATTTTGTTTTCATTTATATGGACGATATACTAATCGCTTCCTCTTCTCCAGAGGAGCACGCTAAACATTTACGCATTGTATTCCAGAGGCTTAAAGAGTTTCACCTCCGCCTTAATGTTGAAAAATGCGTGTTCGGTGTACAGGAACTAAAGTTTCTCGGGTATATAATAAATGGTAAAGGAATCAGCCCTATCCCAGAAAAAGTTGAGGCGATTACCAAATTTCCGAAACCCAAAACCATCGCCGACCTCCGCCGTTTCCTCGGCATGATAAATTTTTACCGTCGCAACATTCCTCGCGCGGCAGAAGCACAAGCACCACTAAACTCATTACTAATCGATTCGCGTAAAAACGATAAGCGTGTAATCGTATGGTCCGACGAATTAATCGAAGCGTTTGAAAAGACCAAAAACGGCCTCGCTAACGCTGCAATGCTGGTGCACCCCCATATTGGCGCGGAACTCCGTATCGTCGCGGATGCCTCTGATTTCACCATGGGGGCAGTTCTTGAACAGAAAAAACGGGATACTTGGGAGCCCCTAGCATTTTTTTCGCATAAATTCTCCCCCGCGCAAACTCGGTATAGCGCTTACGACCGCAAACTCACGGCAATTTTTGAAGCCGTTAAATACTTTCGTTATTTCGTAGAAGGACGCGAGTTCAAAATTATAACTGATCATAAACCACTCATGTACGTGTTTATGCAACGATCTGACAAGGCGTCTCCGCGACAACTACGCCAATTGTCATACATCGCGCAGTTCACAACGCATATCGAACATATCGCTGGTTCACAAAATGTTGTCGCGGATTCGCTTTCGCGGATCGATTCCCTGCGTTTGCCGGTTGAATTTAATCTTAATGAGCTCGCCGAACTGCAAAAGAACGACGAGCAACTCAAGTTGATCGCTAACGCTCCCGGTCATCCTTTAAAATTGAAGAAAATCCAGTGGGGCCCAGATCACACTACGGTATATTGCGAAATCTCGGGCGAAGCTATTCGGCTATATGTCCCCGATAGTCTCCGCGTTAAAGTATTTCAAATGTTTCACAACCCAGCCCATCCTAGTGGCAAAATTACGAATCGCACTATCCGACAGCGTTATGTCTGGCCTGACATGCACCGCGATATCGCTAAATGGTGTAAAAACTGTATCGAATGTCAGCAAGCGAAAATCTCTCGCCACGTGAAACTAACTCCTGAGCACTTTGTTGCTCCCGACGGGCGATTTGATCAGGTGCATATTAACATTATCGGCCCATTGCCTCCTTCTGAGGGTTACTCTTATTGTCTCACTATGATCGACAGATTTTCGCGTTGGGCCGAGGCAATTCCTCTCAAAGATATCTCCGCGCAAACCGTTGCTAGAGCATTTTACGACGCGTGGATTTCCCGTTACGGCACTCCCCGATTACTAACTACGGATCAGGGAGCCCAATTCAAATCCCGCCTATTCGAGGCGTTACTCTCATTAATCGGTTGCGAACGAATTCGTACAACCGCCTACCACCCGGCGTCAAACGGCATGATTAAACGTTGGCACCGGGTACTTAAAGCCGCAATCATGTGCCATGCCGATGCGTGCTGGATGCGTACCTCGTCTACCGTTCTATTAGGACTTCGGTCGCACGTCCGTGCTGACACTAATGCGTCACCCGCCGAATTCATGTTCGGGACAACTTTACGGCTTCCCGGGGAATTCTTTCTTCCCGACGATTATACACCCAACCCTAATTATTTTCTTGAAGAGTTTCGCGAATATATGCGCCAGGTCCGGCCGGTTCCCGTTGCGCACAAACATAAAAAACGCGCCTTTTACTTTAAAGATTTATATAATTGTACTCATGTGTTTTTACGCAATATGGCTAAAAGGGCGTTAGAGCGCCCGTATACCGGTCCGCACAAAGTAGTGCAGCGCATCTCGGAGCGTGTATTTAATATTGATATCAACGGAAACACAAAAAGCGTGTCCGTCGATTTATTAAAACCGGCATATTTTGTCCCTGACGACCCCGCCGACCCCCCAACAACCTCCGAGAACATACTCAACCGGAATGTAAATCCGAACCCAGCGCTTAAGACCTACTCTCGTAAGACTGTCACGTTGGCGCCGTCAACTAAACCAAAGTAATTTAATTGTAA
This sequence comes from Temnothorax nylanderi, assembly GCF_030848795.1. NCBI lineage: Eukaryota > Metazoa > Arthropoda > Insecta > Hymenoptera > Formicidae > Temnothorax > Temnothorax nylanderi. The sequence continues at coordinate 50,863 of NW_027249964.1, forward strand.
GACCGAAAAAAGTGATATTATTAGATATAAGTCGGCTCAAATTACGCTCAAGCGTATAATATATTTTAAGTTAAGGTATTGTTAACCTCGTACAATAGCACCTGGCCAAACGCGTAAGCTCATTCGCTTAGTGCAATATTACTTATTATTTATTTTGTTAACACTCGGGGGGGAGTGTGTAGGGAGCAGCATATCTGCCTCCCTTCCGATTGGTCAGCCCCCTCTCCAGCGCTAGCAAGAGGGGTCGAGAGTTACGAGGTTGGCAGAACTGAACTACGACGACCGTTAGATTTGTATCGAGACTCGTGGCTATTGCGTGGCTCGCAATAAAGTATTATTCTATCATTAAAAATTAGAGTGGCTACGTTTACACCCAGCGACCTGATCGCGGCCTGACCTATATTGTGACCCAAAGTAGGTCTAGTCATCATTCGTTTACACCGAAAGAGACCTAAAAATTGACGGGATCGTATTTGGAATCGCCCTGAATCTTACCATATTTGACAGCTCAGTCTGAAGTTACGCCTTTAGATATTTTTATCGTTGACAGTTTGACGATTAACAAGTATTGTATTCATTAAGTTCGAATCAAGTTCATTAATTTTATATAATGACACCCGAGGAGTATTTTATACAGTTTTATTACCAATTTATTTTTGAAAATAATAGAAGAAGAAATCTTCTTTTTATGAATATTATGCGTAAAAGAAGACAGATGTGGGACAGAATTAAACGATTGCAGAGGCTCCAAATGGCAATGCTTACGCATTATGCACGCATGTTACCAATGAATAACATTTTGGAAACGTATTTAAACGCAATAAGAGTTGAAAGAAGTATATGGATGAAACTGAGGAGTAATCATTTTTGGAGTGAAATTGTTCTGACGACGTACACTGATTCAGATTGGCTAGAAAGTTTTCGAATGCGAAAGGATACATTTGATTATCTGTGTTCGTTGTTACAACCGAATTTGGAGCCAAAGCCTCTTTTCTTGAAATCAAGAAAACCGTTATCAATTCAGAAACAAGTCGCTGTTGCATTATATAAAATGGCAAGTTGCGCAGAGTATCGGGTAGTTGGAAACGTATTTGGCATCCATAAGTCCACTGTAAAAAAATGTTTGTATCGAGTTGTAAATGCGATCAATGAATTGATAATGCCAGATTTTCTACGAATGCCAAATGAAGTTGAAGCTTCTGAAATAGCATCACGTTTTGAGAGAATTTCCCACATACCGCAAATTATCGGATGCATCGACGGTTCTCATATACCCATATTAGCACCGTCAGAGGGTTATCGGGATTACGTTAACCGTAAGGGTTGGCCTTCTTTTAATTTACAGGCAGTTGTCGATGACAAATGCAGGCGTGTATTATTTACAATTTATATTAATCACAGGATATTAATCACAGGATACTGCAGGTCATAATTAATAAATCTTCTTATGTACAGATTTATAGATATTTGTATTCGCCACCCTGGAAATACTTATGATGCTGCAGTATTTAAAGACTCCAATTTATACAGGAATGTTAAAAATATTATTCCACAGGTAAAGTAACAATTAATATATTTTTTAAATTATACCTTATTACATGTCTGAATATTATTTTATAATTTATATTTTAGAACACG
>NW_027249965.1:0-22500 GCF_030848795.1 Temnothorax nylanderi
ACACACACACACACACACACACACACACACACACTCACACACACACAATTACTCACTCATTCATTCTTACCTTGCAGAGATTCGATGTCTTCATACTGCTGATGAATATTTGCTTCATGACCGTTGATGTCAATGAGACGTTCCCATGACACGCCGAGTAATTCTCAGTCATCGAACGATTAATCGGTAATAATTAACAGCGATAAACCGGTAGATTTGCTTATTAATCTTATCGGTCAAGTGCGTGAGTAAATCCGTGAACGTGTCGATACGTGATACAATTTGTCAAAGAAAAAACTTCTCGCGTATTAGAAGTTTATTCTTTGACAAATTGTATCACGTATCGACACGTTCACGGATTGACTCACGCACTTGACCGATAAGATTAATAAACAAATCTACCGGTTTATCACTGTTAATTACTACCAAATAATCGTTCGATGACTGAGAATTACTCGAAGAAAGAAACACATTACGCACAATCACATCACAGTAAAGGAAAACTTCTACTTGATTACATCACAGTAATTAAGTAGAAGTTATCCTTTTTTTATTAATTGTCACGTAATCAACACTTTTACGAATTTACTCGCGCACTCGATCATAAACAATTACGGTTAATGCAATTAATTACTACCGATTAATTAATTATTACTTTAAGAAAGATCACTTTAAGAAAAATCACTTTAAGAAAGAAACGCGTTAAATACTTGACTGCACAGCGCACGTTAACACGATGCTCGATGCGGAGCACTTCTCGACGACGACAACAAACAGTCAACAGGTTATGTTGGTACTAGCGCTGCCGAACGTAAACATGTGACATTATGGAGGATTCACACTGCGTTCGATTGCGTCTCCATCACGCGTGATTGGCACGAGACACATGTCTTGTGATTAGCTGAAACCTCCGCGGTACTTACGAAAACGTGTAGTATTACTGCGAACACAAGATGTTCCACGTAGAAATGTGTTGGTCGCTCTGAAAAGAGCGAATTTATCTTTGGTCGCTCTGAGAAGAGCGGATTGGTTTGAAATTGAAAAAATTTTATAACAGGTGCTCAAAATGACCACCATCCATTCTAACGCAAGCTCTCATGCGTTTTAATAAATTTCTTTCGACGTTCTCCATCATTTCTTCGTCGATGGCCCAAATAGCATGTCGCAATCTTGTATCTAAATCATCGACATCCTGGGGAAGCGTTTTATAAACTTTTTCCTTACAATATCCCCATAAAAAGAAATCTAAAGGATTGAGATCCGGAGATCTTGCGGGCCAACGTATCGGACCGTACCGACCCATCCAGCGTCCAGGAAAGTGCTCGTTCAAGTAATTGGTAACAATTCTGGCGTTGTGTGGCCCAGCACCGTCTTGTGAAACACAATCTTGTTTCTCTCCAATAATGGAACTTCTTCTAAGAAATCTGGTAGATTATCTCTTAAAGTTCCACGTATGTTTGGCCAGTTAAAATATCCGGAAGAACAATCGGACCAAGTATTTGAGTTCCCATTATTCCAGCCCACAGATTTATCTTCCAGCGAGTTTGGAAGCTTCTGGGTCGCGTAACTGCGGGATTTTCATCGCTCCAAAAATGCATATTATGCGAATTAAAATGTCCTTCTCGTGTGAATAATGATTCATCGCTGAATATCACACGAGAAGAGAATCTGGGATCTCGATCTACTTTTCTCAGAAAGTCTTCGCAGAACGTTCTTCTTGCACGATGATCTCCTGCTTCCAAATGTTGCACGCGTGTGTAGTGAAATGCGTGCAACTTTTCTTCTTTGAGTACTCTTTGCACGGTTCCATAGGATAAATTGAGTTCTCGAGCAACCACCCGAATACTCGTTTCAGGATTATGCTCGAAAGCACGTACAACTTGTACCATGTGCCGCAAATTTCTCGCCTCGCGATCTCTCCCAGTTTCGTGCATGTTTGGAAGGACATTGCCAGTCTCGTATAATCTTTGAGCTGCTCGAAGTATGACGGGAGCCGACGGATGTCTTTCTCGATTTGGATACAATTCGGCGTACCGTCTTGCAGCTACGTAATACTGTCCGTGACACTCGCCAAGTGCCATCAGCATGTCGTAATATTCTTCGTTTGTGTATCGTACTGCCATATCGTCCTCTTAACGCTTCTAATAATCGAGGGATTATTGATTCCAGTGTCGATCGCTCTATCCTATTTATACGATCTTCGCGGGGGTCGATATCCCCTCCCCGCGACCCGCGACGAATAGCGAGTTTCGCGAGTCGCGTGGGTCCACGCGACGCCCACGCGACGCGCATCGCGCGACCCGCGAAACTCGCTATCGTCGCGGGTCGCGGGGAGGGGATATCGACCCCCGCGAAGATCGTATAAATAGGATAGAGCGATCGACACTGGAATCAATAATCCCTCGATTATTAGAAGCGTTAAGAGGACGATATGGCAGTACGATACACAAACGAAGAATATTACGACATGCTGATGGCACTTGGCGAGTGTCACGGACAGTATTACGTAGCTGCAAGACGGTACGCCGAATTGTATCCAAATCGAGAAAGACATCCGTCGGCTCCCGTCATACTTCGAGCAGCTCAAAGATTATACGAGACTGGCAATGTCCTTCCAAACATGCACGAAACTGGGAGAGATCGCGAGGCGAGAAATTTGCGGCACATGGTACAAGTTGTACGTGCTTTCGAGCATAATCCTGAAACGAGTATTCGGGTGGTTGCTCGAGAACTCAATTTATCCTATGGAACCGTGCAAAGAGTACTCAAAGAAGAAAAGTTGCACGCATTTCACTACACACGCGTGCAACATTTGGAAGCAGGAGATCATCGTGCAAGAAGAACGTTCTGCGAAGACTTTCTGAGAAAAGTAGATCGAGATCCCAGATTCTCTTCTCGTGTGATATTCAGCGATGAATCATTATTCACACGAGAAGGACATTTTAATTCGCATAATATGCATTTTTGGAGCGATGAAAATCCCGCAGTTACGCGACCCAGAAGCTTCCAAACTCGCTGGAAGATAAATCTGTGGGCTGGAATAATGGGAACTCAAATACTTGGTCCGATTGTTCTTCCGGATATTTTAACTGGCCAAACATACGTGGAACTTTTAAGAGATAATCTACCAGATTTCTTAGAAGAAGTTCCATTATTGGAGGAGAAACAAGATTGTGTTTCAACAAGACGGTGCTGGGCCACACAACGCCAGAATTGTTACCAATTACTTGAACGAGCACTTTCCTGGACGCTGGATGGGTCGGTACGGTCCGATACGTTGGCCCGCAAGATCTCCGGATCTCAATCCTTTAGATTTCTTTTTATGGGGATATTGTAAGGAAAAAGTTTATAAAACGCTTCCCCAGGATGTCGATGATTTAGATACAAGATTGCGACATGCTATTTGGGCCATCGACGAAGAAATGATGGAGAACGTCGAAAGAAATTTATTAAAACGCATGAGAGCTTGCGTTAGAATGGATGGTGGTCATTTTGAGCACCTGTTATAAAATTTTTCAATTTCAAACCAATCCGCTCTTCTCAGAGCGACCAAAGATAAATTCGCTCTTTTCAGAGCGACCAACACATTTCTACGTGGAACATCTTGTGTTCGCAGTAATACTACACGTTTTCGTAAGTACCGCGGAGGTTTCAGCTAATCACAAGACATGTGTCTCGTGCCAATCACGCGTGATGGAGACGCAATCGAACGCAGTGTGAATCCTCCATAATGTCACATGTTTACGTTCGGCAGCGCTAGTACCAACATAACCTGTTGACTGTTTGTTGTCGTCGTCGAGAAGTGCTCCGCATCGAGCATCGTGTTAACGTGCGCTGTGCAGTCAAGTATTTAACGCGTTTCTTTCTTAAAGTGATTTTTCTTAAAGTGATCTTTCTTAAAGTAATAATTAATTAATCGGTAGTAATTAATTGCATTAACCGTAATTGTTTATGATCGAGTGCGCGAGTAAATTCGTAAAAGTGTTGATTACGTGACAATTAATAAAAAAAGGATAACTTCTACTTAATTACTGTGATGTAATCAAGTAGAAGTTTTCCTTTTACTGTGATGTGATTGTGCGTAATGTGTTTCTTTCTTCGAGTAATTCTCAGTCATCGAACGATTATTTGGTAGTAATTAACAGTGATAAACCGGTAGATTTGTTTATTAATCTTATCGGTCAAGTGCGTGAGTCAATCCGTGAACGTGTCGATACGTGATACAATTTGTCAAAGAATAAACTTCTAATACGCGAGAAGTTTTTTCTTTGACAAATTGTATCACGTATCGACACGTTCACGGATTTACTCACGCACTTGACCGATAAGATTAATAAGCAAATCTACCGGTTTTATCGCTGTTAATTATTACCGATTAATCGTTCGATGACTGAGAATTACTCGGCGTGTCATGGGAACGTCTCATTGACATCAACGGTCATGAAGCAAATATTCATCAGCAGTATGAAGACATCGAATCTCTGCAAGGTAAGAATGAATGAGTGAGTAATTGTGTGTGTGTGTGTGTGTGTGTGTGTGTGTGTGTGTGTGTGTGTGTACGCGTATCGTGTGTACATCCATCGCGTGTAGCAAGCACCGATCACTGATCGCAGCGAGCACCCCACATAATCACCCGCGTCGGACGGTGAGTCGCGCCGCCCCTGCCTACCTTCCGTACTCGTTCCGTAATTCGCTGAATATTTCTCGTAATAACTCAAAAACTAAGCTTCGGATAAAGTTTTGGTAAAGGAAAAATCGTCTCAAAATTAAGTCAGGAATACGACATTTTAAGGGACAAACGATAGTTTCGGATCACCCTGTATATTATAGATATTAAATTCAAAAATTCGTTACATAATATTATATAATTCAGTATTATAAAATAATATTGCAGGTCATGTGTGCGTATGGAACTTGCCCGGGAAAAAAAAATTATATATAATTATATATATATATATATATATATATATAGGGGAGACCGGGGCTAAGCCGACACTATTTTTTCAAAGGCAATTTTTAATATTTAATTAAAATTTTTAGGCAAATTCAATGGTACATATTTAAAGAGTGTTTCTTCAGGTACAAAATTGATTCAGGAAATTTTGCTGTACGTCGCTTTGTTTTGCCGCCAGAAAAGGAAAAGTGACGCGAAGACAAATTTTCGAATTAAAAAATGCCGGGGCAAACTCGACACCCCGCCGGGGCAAACTCAACACTTTGTCTGATCGACACAATTTGATCTGGAACTTATTTTTTACTGTCTGAAAATGAAAATACATTGTTTATTGTGTATTTAAAAAGTACAAAAATTCGGAATAAAGTAGCTAGAACAATCATTTAAAATAATGAGAACAAAAATTGTTGAACTTTCAATTATCTTCATCTAAACTCATGTCTAAAAAACAATTAATGCAGGTAAACTCGCGATCGGACGTGCGCATACATTTGTCATGAGCCATACGGCTGCATGACAAGCATCGTTTGTTACTGGGAGCCGACGAAACGGCGTGGTGTTGACTTTGCCCCGGACGTCGTTTTTCACTTTTGTCACTTCAAAAACATGAAAATTTTGAAAATATGCAAAAACGATTATCGGATTCATATAGAGCATCAAATTTCCCATCAAAATCACTTACCGGTAGATTCGCAAGAGTAAAGCTCGATGAAAGAGTAGACATTTTCGAGAGATTAGAAAAATTACTTTTCACTATCAAAAACGCTTATGTCGCGTTAAAAATTACACTATAACTCAGAATATTACCAAATTCCGTTGATAATACTGGCACATAAAGACGCATTTACAGTAGGAAAGGCAAGTTTCTACGATAGATTTAAATTGGCAAAAAGCCTAGTGTCAAGTTTGCCCCGTTGTCGGCTTAGCCCCGGTCTCCCCTAATGCAATTATATATGAATTTTGTCTCTATATGATTATATATATTTATATATAATTATATATAATCATATATAATCATATATGACCATATATAGTCAATATATATTGGAAAAGAACTGTTAACTTCGATAATAAAGCATTGATAAATTAAGATGTATATTTTTTCAAAGGCTATAGAATCAAAAGTAAAATAATTTATTCCATATATTACAACTTGGCACTGCTTGACATGAGACAGTGCCGTGTCTCTTGATACCGTTTTTATACCACACTGTCCGTCAAATTTTAAATACGAGAAACGAATCCTATCGAATATATATATTATATAAAAAGTTTCACATACATTTTGACATGATTATATATAAGTTCATATAATTTATATATAAAGTATATATATAAGAATTAAGCATTTATCCATGTAGATTATATATGATTATATATAACCATATATAAACTTAAATTCGGATTATCCGATAGATGGCATCCGATAGGATTTATTTCTCGTATTTAAAATTTGACAAACAATGGTATAAGAATGATATCAAGAGACACGGCAGTATCTCAAGCCAAGCAGCGCCAAGTTATATGTAAATCATTTCACTTTTGATTCTAGCTTTTGAAAAAATATACACTAAATTTATCAATGCTTTATTCCTTAATCGAAGTTAACAAAATTCTTTTTTAATATATATAAAATATTTATTATGTTAGATATAATCACATCTGATTATATATAAAATCGACATTAGATATAATTAGATATAAAAAATGGCCCGATATAATTGTATATAATTACATATAACCACATACAATTATATATAACCATATATGGTTATATAATTATATGTGGTTATATATAATTATATACAATTATATACAATTATATCGGGCCATTTTTTATATCTAATTATATCTAATGTCGATTTTATATAATCACATAAGGGACAATCTGGAGACACACTGCTTGAACCTGCTGGATTTCGATATCCCAATTTTTCTCAGATATGTTGATGACATCTTTGCAGTTGTCCCTAAACTTAAAGTGGACATAATATTAAAAGCTTTTAATAACTATCACCCCAGACTAAAATTCACATATGAAACGGAAAAGAACGGGTCACTTAACTTTCTTGACACAACGGTGATCCGAAATGGCAATACTTTGATAACAAACTGGTACAGGAAACCTACATTTTCTGGACGGTATATAAACTTTTACTCAAATCACCCGTTAAAATATAAAATAAACATCATTACAGCTTAGTTGATCGCGCTATTATACTCTCTAACAAAAATTCCATAACTCTAACATCCAAATTGTTAAAAATATCTTGACTAACAACTGCTTTCCAAAGTCAATTATTAATAAATACATTGCCAAAAGATTAAATCACCTTAAAACACGGAATAACACGTCCACCGATGATAGTAAAATAATTTTGATCCAAAGAATAGTATACCGTTACCATATGTTAAAGATCTGACAGGAACGGTCGGAAGTGTCCCTACCCGATTTGGATGCGCTTTGGATATGTTGTTGAGCATCAAAAAACATTAGACACGTATTTTTTTTTCGGCGTATCTCGATGTTTATTGGTTGAAAAAACCCGATTTGGAACCTACCCGATTTGGATGTGCTTTGGATATGTTGTTGAGCATAAAAAAACATTAGACACGTATTTTTTTTTGCTGCGTATCTCGACGTTTAGGGGTTGAAACAACCCCTCGAAAATAACGGATTTTATATTTTTTTGCAAATATCTTCGAAAATATAAGGCGTAACGCCAAAAAATTTGTACGAAATGTTTATGGCTTTTTGTGCTCTTTACAATGGCGTAATCAGATTTTTCAAATTTGTCACATTTTTTTAATTTTACCCCATTCCCACCTATTATTTTTGCCAAATATAACAATTTTTCCAACGCAAATTTAAGAGCGTCAAATGCCAAATACATCCATGTGTATTTTTATTATGATACCATTATTCGATTTTTGGCAAGACGAGATGATATGTGGTATAGGCGCTGTAGGTAGGTATTGGGTTATTTCTGTTCAGTTGCGCCGTACGCTTAAAAATTTCCATTTCAACTCCGGGATGACCGAAAGCGCTGATGCAAAGGCCAGTGCAAGGCACTGACAGCGAGAGGTTAACGCTATTTCGAGAGTCCTAGACTAGCAACGGAATGTCGACTCCGACAAATTGTAAGATCGGGCGGGCAGTCGCAAATCATAATCTGAACGAACACGTGCGTCACATTAACCGCTACAATAATATACTATCCCGGTTACGGCACAACAAAATCAACAACCAAATTCACGCATTTGAATATTATTTGCTCGTGTCATAATTCCGGAAAGCAAGCATTTCAGATCGTAAGTTTGAAGTGTAAAGAACTGTGTGTTGTACGCTGTCGTTTTGTGAACATGTAAGTGTATTTTTATTGTTAACTTTTATTGGTTTCTTACGCTTGTTACTTTTTCCTTTGATATTGAATATTTAATATAATTTTTTATTCAGCTCTTACTCAATTCTTTGCCAGTTTTGCCAGTGATTATATAATCTTTTGGGAGAGATGCACTTGGACACGGTACATTTGGACACGGTCATTTGAACACGATCAATCGGACACCGTTTATTTGGCCACGGTTCATTTGGACACCGTTCATTTGGACACGGTTTATTTGGACACGGTTTATTTGGACACGGTTCATTTGGACACCGTTCATTTAAACACGGTCATTTGGACACGATCAATTGGACACCGTTATTTGGACACGTTCATTTGGACACGGTTCATTTGGACACGGTTCATTTGGACACCGTTCATTTGGACACGGGGCATTCGGACACCGTTCATTTAGACACGGTTCATTTGGACACGGTTCATTTGGACACGGTTCATTTGGACACGGTTCAATTGGACACGGTTCGTTTGGACACGGTTTGTTTGGACACCGTGTATTTGGACACGGTTTATTTGGACACGGATTATCTGGACACCGTAAAAAATACGGCCTGTGCAGTTGGACACCGTAAAAAATGCGGCCTGTGCAGTTGGACACCGAAATGCGCGACCTGTGCAGTTGGACACCAGAATGCGCGGCCTGTGCAGTTGGACACCGAAATACGCGACCTGTGCAGTTGGACACCAGAATGCGCGGCCTGTGCAGTTGGACACCAAAATGTGCGAGCTGTGCAGATGGACACGAAAATGCGCGGCCTGTGCAGTTAGACACCGGAATGCGCGTGCATGGGGGGTGCAGGGGGAACAAGGCCCCCCCCCGCCCACGCATATACTTTGATATATTATATAGGATATATTAACGAGTAAGGATGCAACAATATTAACATAATTTATGATTAACATGTCTATCATTTTCGTGTCCATCTGCACAGGTCGCGCATTTCGGTGTCCAACTGCACAAGTCGCGCATTTCCGTGTCCATCTGCACAGATCGCGCATTTTGGTGTCCAACTGCACAGGCCGCATTTTTTATGGTGTCCAACTGCACAGGTCGTATTTTTTACGATGTCCAGATGATTCGTGTCCAAATAAACCGTGTCCAAACACACGGTGTTCAAACGAACCGTGTCCAATTGAACCGTGTCCAATTGATCGTGTCCGAATGATCGTGTCCAAATGAACGGTGTCCAAATGTACCGTGTCCAAATGAACGGTGTCCTAATGAACCGTGTCCAAATAAACGGTGTCTAATTGATTGTCTCCAAATAATCGTGTCCAAATGAACGGTGTCCAAATGCACCGTGTCCAAATAAACATTGTCCAAATGCACCGTGTCCAAATGAACGGTGTCCAAATGAACCGTGTCCAAATGAACCGTGTCCAAATGAACCGTGTCCAAATGAACCGTGTTCAAATAAACGGTGTCCAATTGATCGTGTCCAAATGACCGTGTTTAAATGAACGGTGTCCAAATAAACCGTGTCCAAATGAACCGTGTCCAAATAAACGGTGTCCAAATGAACCGTGGCTAAATAAACGGTGTCCGATTGATCGTGTGCAAATGACCGTGTCCAAATGTACCGTGTCCAAGTGCATCTCTTTCAAAAGATTATATAGTCACTGGCAAAACTGGCAAAGAATTGAGTAAGAGCTGAATAAAAAATTATATTAAATATTCAATATCAAAGAAAAAAGTAACAAGCGTAAGAAACCAATAAAAGTTAACAATAAAAATGCGCTTACATGTTCACAAAACGACAGCGTACAACACACAGTTCTTTACACTTCAAACTTACGATCTGAAATGCTTGCTTTCTGGAATTATGACACGAGCAAATGATATTCAAATGCGTGAATTTGGTTGTTGATTTTGTTGTGCCGTAACCGGGATAGTATATTATTGCAGCGGTTAATATGACGCACGTGTTCGTTCAGATTATGATTTGCGACTGCCCGCCCGATCTTACAATTTGTCGGAGTCGACATTCCGTTGCTAGTCTAGGACTCTCGAAATAGCGTTAACCTCTCGCTGTCAGTGCCTTGCGCTGGCCTTTGCATCAGCGCTTTCGGTCATCCCGGAGTTGAAATGGAAATTTTTAAGCGTACGGCGCAACTGAACAGACATAACGCAACACCTACCTACAGCGCGACGCCTATACCACATATCATCTCGTCTTGCCAAAAATCGAATAATGGTATCATAATAAAAATACACATGGATGTATTTGGCATTTGACGCTCTTAAATTTGCGTTGGAAAAATTGTTATATTTGGCAAAAATAATAGGTGGGGGTGGGGTAAAATTAAAAAATGTAACAAATTTGAAAAATCTGATTACGCCATTGTAAAGAGCACAAAAAGCCATAAACATTTCGTACAAATTTTTTGTCGTTACGCCTTATATTTTCGAAGATATTCGCAAAAAACTATAAAATCCGTTATTTTCGAGGGGTTGTTTCAACCCCTAAACGTCAAGATACGCCGCAAAAAAAATACGTGTCTAATGTTTTTTGATGCTCAACAACATATCCAAAGCGCATCCAAATCGGGTAGGGACACTTCCGACCGTTCCCTTGTGAGTGAGGCCATAAGTCGAGATTTAAAGAAAGTCAATATTAATACTTTATATACGGTCCCTAAAAAACTTGACTGCATAATAAAAAGAGGGAAAGACAGAATTGACGACCTCAATCAAACTGAATTAATATATAAAATAAACTGCAAAGACTGCAATGCCACATATATTGGGCAAACGAAGCGGCACTTATGCACGCGTCTCGGAGAGCACCAGAGCGATATAAAAAAGGACGTCAGCAATCATTCCATGGTTAGTTGTCACAAATTATCATATGGACATGACTTCGATTGGAAAAAACCAGTAATTTTACATAAGGAGAAACAGACTAAGAAGAGGGAAATAGCAGAAATGTTTTTTATAAAGAAATTCAACGACAACATAAATTTACAAAGAGACACAGAGAAGCTCAACGTTCTCTACGAACGAATTATAGAAGAAACATAATTCCCACTTCTTACTCTGTTCTCCCCTCTTAATTGCTGTAAGCAACCATGGTTTGTTATTCTCCGTGTCCGCACATTAGCAGTAACATCTCCGACCTGACAAGTTCTTTTGACGATAGAACGACTGACTATGCCGTTTCAACAACCATTTGTATACTGTAATCCTCAACGAACAAATTATGTAAGCGCTTATTTTATATTAAGATGGACTATTCTTGTTACATGTTGTAATTTTAATGATTAGTTTTTAGATGTGGCGTAGCAGGCATTATGCTTAACTAATTAATAATTTTGTATCCGTGACGCTTGAAAAGGACCGAAACCCACGGTCGAAACGTAGCGTTTTGTCAAATAAAGTTGGCCAGTTGGGTCGAATAAAAGATACCTAAGCTGAATTTTTTTATCTACTGGCGATATAATTCTCAAATTTGCTATAATTTAAAATTTAATGATAAATTTGCATCATGGTCTTATATTGTTCAATTTATTCAAAAGATACTAAACAATGGATTAAGGCAGCTCCTAATTATCTCCCATTCATATTGAACCCAATAATTTTTCGAAAATGAAAGTTAAGTACGCCGTACAAGTTTTAAGTAATCATGTAGCTGCAGGTATGTGCATGCTAATGTCTGTAGATTGTCTTCCATCTGAAGCAATTGGGACAGTAGAATTTATTGATCGTTTCGATAAATTGTTTGATATATTAAATTCATCTTTCATGATCAGTCCAAAAGAATATAGAGAAGTTTTTATCGGAAGCACGGAACAATTGAAATTTTTACAAGAAACGTTGAATTTCTTAAAAAATATTACAGCTATTAATAATAAGGGTAAAATTGTAAAAATTAAATGCTTTGAATGCTGGCAGGTCACTATTAATAATATTATACAATTATGGGACATATTGAAGACTTTTAATTTTCCATATCTACAAACTCGTAAAATAAATACGGATTGTCTCGAAAATTTTTTTAGTTCTGTTCGGCAACAAGGTGGTAATTCTGTAAATCCAACTCCTATACAGTTTTCACGCGCTTTTAAAAAACTATTTAGTATTAAATTATTACAACATTGTAATACGAAAAATTGTGCTCCAAATTCCGATAAAATGTTAAATCTTATGGAAACATCAAATCTTCACTCTATAGAATCCGACTTTAATACATCACCTACTTTATGTAAAATTTTAGATGTTTCTACACACGATTATCGTTCTATGGACCTGCCAGAACATAATGCATTTAAATACGTTTGCGGCTATTTAATAAAAAGATGTTAGCAATAGGGGAGACCGGGGTTAAACCGTCCGTTTTTTTTTCGGGTGCCGATTTTTAAACAACAAAATAAATATTGTAGTTAAATGTGGTATACCACTGTAAAGAGTGAACCTTTAGCTACAAAATTTATATAAGAAATGTTTGTCTACGTCGCTTTGTTTAACCGGTATAGAGAAAAAACGACAACGGTGGAAAAATTGAAATCTCAAAAATGCCGGGGTTAAACCGTCTACCCCCCGGGGTAAATCAGTTTCAGGTTTGATCGCCCATGAAATATTAGACATCTACACTGGATTCGTGTTCAGCATGCATTACTCTTTTTAATCAGCATGCATTTATAATCACGTACCTCGAGATTTGGAGAGCAAATATTATTGCAGATATTACAAAATTTCCACGCGCAGAAAATTACACTTTTCACCACGAAAACACGTTTGCCCTCGTAAAAATCATAACACCGCAGGTAACCTGCCGAAACTCCGTTGGTCACATGGGTACCATAAGCAGCGTTTACAATGTTAATAGCGAGTTCGCACAATATACAGGTTCCGAGATATTTGATTAGACGGATTTACCCCGTAGACGTTTTAGCCCCGGTCTCCCCTACATTCGTGTGAAGAGTGTACCCGAGTCGAAATTTTAGACCTATTTTTGACCTGAATTTTCTAACATCTACAGATGTTAGAAAATTCAGGTCGAAAATAGGTCTAAAATTTCGACTCGAGTAACATATGTTGCAATAATTAGTTGTGGCGCGCGCATTATTTAGCTATAAAAGATATAGTTTTGCAAAGACAACAATAAGTGTTTGCAAAACTTATACACAGAAAAAAATATTACCTTATTTAGAGAATATCTTTATTTTTGACATGTAAATCGATCGAAATCGAATTTGCTTTTCGCTTCGCAGACGGGTCTGCTTATATACGCGGCTGGATGTATTTTAAATGTGAGAAAACTTTTCTCGCCATGCGCCGCCTAGCGGCGTGTTGCAAACTACCGTCGACTGACAAGGGAATCTCGCAAACTCGAAAATTCTGATTTTAACTAAACTTTCCACACACGTAAGGAGAAGGAGGGTAAAAATGAATTTAAAAATTTTTCGTTGCTGCTCAAAACCGTTCTAAGGGGTGAAACCACCCCTCATATGTAGAGCTTTTTATTTTTCTCGATATATCTCGAAAAATATTTGAGATATCAAAAAATGTTTTATATGAAAGTTTTATGGTAAAATCTCCTCTATTCAATGACATTAATAATATTTTTAAAAAATAATTTTTTAAACTAAATTTTTATTAAAAATTAGAAAATTTTTTTTTTTCAAAATCTCATTAATGTGATTAATTAGAGATATTTTTACCATAAAACTTTTATTTGAAACATTTTTAGATATCTCAAATATTTCTCGAGATATATCGAGAAAAGTAAAAAGTCGCTCTACATATGAAGGGTGGTTTCACCCTTTAGAACCGTTTTTGGGCAGCAACGAAAAATTTCTAAATTTATCTTTTTACTCCCCTCCCCCCCTTACATGTGTAGAAAGTTTCATTAAAATTAGAGTTTTCGAGTTCGTGAGGTTCTCCTGTGATAGAAACATATTCCTAAATGAAATAATCGTGTTAGTTACAGCAGCAAACACAGTTGCAGCAAACTATGATTAGCTGCGGTAAAGAATAATTTTTTTCCGTGTGGATTTCTCATTAAAACGGTTAATAATTTGTAATATTTAAATTATTATATAATATTAATTATATATATCAGTTAATAATATTATAAAATTTATGTAATAATACTTTTTCTTATAAACAGTAAAAATCTGTTAATAAGAATAAATATTGTAAAATAAATTTTATAATATTGATTGATACACAATATTATATGAAATTATACAATATTTTTTAATTGTAGCATACAACTCACAGAATTGTGAGTAAGAAAATAATGTGGCGTGTATGCAAAATATCTTTGACGAGATTCTTATTAATTTTTTTTGGGTTATTCCTGAGGTAAGGGAAATTTAGGTGCCTTCTGCACAAAAAAAAACATTTTTATTTAAAAAATATCTTCATTATCAAGAAACTATTAAATTTAATGTTTGATTCAAAATATAGTGCACAACCTTTTTCACTTTATGCAGTTAAAGATATTATCTATATATATAAAATAGAATGTCTGTATGTATGTATGTATGTATGTATGTATGTATGTATGTATGTTCTTTATACACTCTTAAACTATTCGACCGAATTTTTACCAAAAGTATATAAAATAGGGGTAGAATTTTCCGGGGAGTGTTATAGAGTGTATAGTTTTTCGCTACCGATCTTTTTGGGAACCGGTATCCGAAATTTTTTCAATTTTTCGGGAAATAATTGACCGAATCTTAAAGAATTGTATATAAAACAGGAGTAGAATTTCCCGGGGAGTGCCATAAAGTGTATAATTTTTCATTACCGATTTTTTGGGAACCCCGAAATTTTTTCAATTTTTCGGGAAATAATTGACCGAATCTTAAAGAATTGTATATAAAACAGGGGTAGAATTTCCCGGGGAGTGCTATAAACTGTATAGTTTTTCGTTACCGATCTTTTTGGGAATCGGTATCCGAACTGATAAAGGAATTTTTTTCGATTATGGATATTGAAACACAAATAAAGTCGTTTGAAGAAAAACGACTCCCGGGCGAAGCCCGGGTAACCAGCTAGTAAATAATAAATTAACGTCAATAAAACCGCCACACTTTGTTCATCGCAAAATACGTTCCATCGATGAGTTACTTCATTGGAAAGCATCAGAATTAAAAATGTGGTGCTTTTTTTATTCCATTCCTGTCCTTAAAGGTGTGATGCGACAGGATTATTTTGAGCATTACTTTCTTTTAGTGACAGCAGTAACTTTACTTAATTCTGAAAAAATTACGTCATTTATGATAGATGTAGCTTAGGATTTTTTAAACAAATTTGTTAGACAATTTGAAACTTTATATGGTTTAAAGTTCTGCTCAATTAATGTACATCAATTACTTCATTTAGCAGACTGTGTAAAAAGACTTGGACCATTATGGGCGTTTTCGTGTTTCGAATATGAAAATATTAATGGTCAATTATTGAAATTAATTCATGGAACAGGCCACATTGATACACAAATTGCTAAATCTCATGATCGCTATATTAAAATGATACGATTAATAGATGAAGTACCTGAAGGTCCTATCCGAGATTTTTGTGTAAATCGAAAAAAAACAGGTTAAAATTATTGAAAGAGTTTCCGAAAGTTTTTTTAGTGTCGGTACATATCAAATTATACCATTAATACCCAATGATCTCATTAATATATTACGTAATCTTCGAATTCCTGAAAATGTAGTAATTCATAAATATTTTTGTTTATTAAAAAATGGGAAATTATACATATCACAAACATACCAAAGAAATTTAGAAACTCAATCTTATATTATTCAATATGTAAACAATAATCTATTTCTATTAGGATCAATTATTTATTTTATTAAAATTAGTAATTGTAATTGCATAAGACTTTGTCGATGTAATGGAGATCATTACGCTGTAATTAAAAAAATTATAACAGACTATATATTACATGTTGAAGGGGATAATTTTATATACGATAGCAATACTTTTTTACATAAATGTCACGTACAAAATAATATTGAATTAATTCCTATTGACAATATTGTTGCACCTTGTGTTCACATGATTATTAATAATGAAATGTATGTAGGTATTCCTGTAAATCAACAAGAACTTGAATAATGATGTTAACTTAACGATCAGAAATTCTCCCTGCAATTCTTAAATTGTAATAATAATTATGTCTTCAATAATTTTATATAATAAAATATTTCTGTTTTATAAAAACTAATACGTTTTGCTTGTCTTTCTTATAAATATTACATATTTTAATATATTTAAATTTCTATATTTATTTTATTTTATTGTAAAAAAAATCAAAAATGATTTAAAAAAGAAGAGAGTTTTAATTAACTATATTTAATTTATATTACAAAAGATTAAAAAGAATTTAGAAGTATCACAGTAGGATGAGTACCAATCCATCAAAATAAAATTTATAGGTTTTAAGTAGTAGCTGTAGGTTAAATAGAATCAATAGAGGTTGTTATAGGCTTCAGAGTACTAAAGTAGACGTTAAGTTGAATCTGAGGTCGAAAGTAGGACCAAAATTTCAACTCGTAGGCTTCAGAGTACCAAAGTAGACGTTAAACTGAATACTGAGGTTGAAAGTAGGATCAAAATTTCGACTCGGGTACAGATTATATAAATGAAACTACTCAAGTTTTAGATAACACTACTTTATATTGTTTATTTCGTGATTATGGAACTGAGAATGGAGAACTTTTTGGAGCTTTGAGTATTCCAAGTTATCAATTTTGTTCATACATACATAAGTTAGATGAAATATTTATTAAAAATTTCAAAAGTAATTGTTATAAAAAAAATATTGGTGCTTATTTACTTTCTTTAGTAAAAGATATTAACTTTCAAACTCCATGTCCCGACTTTCCCTCAGATTTTCTTGTTAAATTATTTTTTTGCATGCGCATTTATTACGCACTAATACAACATAATAAGGCATGTAAAGGGGTTGGTCAAAGCAATAGAAAAATGTGGAATATTTTACATCTTTAATTTTTGTTTCTTGCATGATACAGCCCTGGTAGAAATTGCCTTGCCGGCGCCACGACACTTGTCAGGGCCATGCAAGTTTGCCACGCCACAGCCTTATCCTAAAAAACTGGAAAGAGCCATATCAGGGCCATGACCGCGCCTAATATGGCATTTACATAAAATTGAACGGGCGCAGGTCTGGATTTGACTGAGTTTCTAATGCGGTCCACACTTGCGCCACATTAGGTGCTGTCGAGATTCTTCTCTTTGGCTTCTAGATCGACGTCTTAATTGTTTTAGAAGCGATTAAGAAGTTGTGGACGTCGCGAGTCGCGATTGCTGTGACAATTCTTTGTAAAATAAAGCTACGAATTTCGTTTAATAATTATGAAACAAGAAAAAAAAATGTGGTAAGTATTATGTTAACTTGGAATTGACACATACACATACACACGCACATATATATGTATAATATTAAGGACTATGATTTAACCTCAATTTTGAGGTTAAAGAAACAATAGTAATCCTTTGTGTAATAAACGTTAATTACATATTGGATCTGATTTCTATTGCTGCACTGGTTGCACTAGTTTAAGAACTGTACATACACTAACGACTAAACCTTGAGAATCTTATATGTACGTTTCTCTCGCATCAATGTATATGTACACTTCTCAAACTAATGCAGCCAGTGTAGTATATATATATAGTACCCTGGTAACCAGTCCATTGCAATTCTGCTGTAAAACTGCACGAAAAGTCGTGCATTAACTTTCGGGCAGATCATGCGTTTTCTATTTCCAACTTTGACTATTTTTCTGTTGGCAGAAACTTGCTCTCGTCGTAGTGCAACAGAATTGTGGAAGATATATGTATGCATTTACATATAGCAGAATAGTGCAAGAAATGCGGTAGATGCTTGCGCAAATTGCAGTGCAACATAATCGCGCCAGATTTGTAGCAGCGCCTACTGCTACCCATACAGCACAAAATATTTTTAAAATATTTTTTAGGAAGATTAAAATAATTTACAAAAATATTTTTTATATTTATAGCACCGCAGTGGTGTTGGGTAAGCCTTGCGTTGTATTACTAGCGAAAATATTGTCACAAATGTCATGATTTTGCTTCGCCGGAGGCCTGCTTATATTAGATCCCAACTGAAATTTATTTGCGAGTTAGTTTTACCATTATGCGCCGCCTAGCGGCATCGTTGTAAACTAGCACATACAGCAGAATTCAACAAGAATTACGGCAGATGCTTGCGTAAGAAGTAGAGCAGCAGAAATACAAATGACTTTGGCAGAATATACCGTACATCTGATTTATCAATCAAACATTTTTCGAAATTCGAAACGCCAAAATGGACCGTATAGCCTACATCTTACATCACGAAGCTATAACAGTTTCACAATCTCCAGTTAACTTACAGTAATTATTTCTATAAATATTTATAACATAAATTAAAAACAACTTTAATAATATTGATGATAATTATTTACACTTTATTTTAAAATATTTATTATAATCTTTTAGATACTTTTATTTTCCGGACATTACAATATTTACAAAATATTCAACGTATATATTTTCAAAATATTTAAATATTTTTTATAAATATTTTGAAAATATTTTATAAATATTTTGTGCTGTCTGGGAGTTTAGCGCGCTCGGCTGTTCTTTTTCTGACGGGCAGATGCTTGCACGCTTTTTTCGCATTTCTGTCACTCGGATCTGTACGGCAAAAACAACAATTTAAGCGACATTATACACTTGTGAAATTTTGCTGCAAATATGTTTCAAGAGTCTAGCACATTCGACTGCTCTTTTTCTCACGGGCAGATGCTTGCACGTTCTTTTCGCGTTTCTGCCCGGTCGGATCTGTACGGCAAAAACAACAATTTAAGCGACATACACTTGTGAAATTTTGCTGCAAATATGTTTCAAGCGTCTAGCACACTCGACTGCTTTTTTTCTCACGGGCAGATGCTTGCACGTTCTTTTCACGTTTCTGCCGGTCGGATCTGTACTCAAAACTCTGCTGCAAATGTGCGTGAAGAGTCTAACGCGATTTGCTGTTATTTTTCAGTTGGGCAGATACTTCCATATTGTTTTCACATTTCTGCTGCATGTTTACTTTTAACAAGTAGTATAAAATTTCACAGTAGCTTCTTACAGCAGACTACTGCAATAGTACAGTAAGTACACGTTCAATCACAGATATTATGCACTTCTGTCGCAATTTTGGACTGTTTTCTTGCGCACTTTTTCGGGACGTATCTGAACTATCAGACTGGTTACCAGGGTATATACACAAATTTCTGTTGAAATGTCTATGTATGTACATATGACTTAATTTGTTACTTTTGTTTCACAGAATTAGATTTAATATCACTAAAATTGGAAAGTTTACTACATGATACTAAAATCATGAAAAATAAAACAATAAACCAAGCCAGTTCCAGTAAATCTATCAACATGAATGCAGATAACATGTTCTTAAAAAAATATGAAATAATATTACCTGCAAAAACGAACGACGAATTTGAGCGTATGAATGTTCAATTAGACAAAGATATTGAATTCCGAACCAATTTTGTGAGTTTATTTTACAAAACATAATTTATTATTATTTGAAAAAGGGTATATATATTCCGTTAAAAATATTAAAATTAATTATATTTTTAGTGTGAGCATCTTTATCGTTATGTTGACTTTAATTCAACGTCAACAAAAAATATAACAATGATTTTAAAAATATGTGTAACGCGCGATATAGCAATCATATATACTGCAACTATAACTACGCTTGGCAAGAAAATAATGAGAGATGAACCATTTTATTCATGTATAGAAGGGTCATATTTTACATATAGTATTATATAAATAATATTTTCTCAAAATGATTTTGTGCTGTTCTATTTACAAACATTAGACGTTAAATCTTTATAAATATTCGGATTTTTAGATATATTTCTTCAAAAGGAATTTAAAGGAGAAGCTGTATCAAGGAATGGTCTTGTAAAGGCATTGAGTGCAGCGCTTTCCAATGCAAAGGACTGGGAAAGACATAGAAAAAACCGAATCAAGTACAACAAAGATGAAGTGTAAGAAAATATGTTAATTAATATAAAAATAAATAAATAAAAATATATATCTATATAAAATATGTGAAATTATAAATATAAATTTTAATAAAAGAAGTATTTTATAAATATTTTTGTAAATATTTTATAACCTTGTTTTTATTATACACTTTTACTTATTATTATAGATGTAATCATACTAATTAATAAATTATAGATTTTAATGCATTTTATGCCAGCCCTACATCACTTTTACTAAAAAATACTGTTAAATTATTTGAATATTGGCGAAAAAACTATTATACACTATTGGTGAGACCGATAGTGTTTAATAGGTTTTTCATCAATAATTAATCGAATAGTTCAATAGTATTTTTATATAGGGCAGTGTCATGCACATGCCACGTTGAAAACTCGCTAGTCCCATGTCTGCATTATGATAGTACCTTACTGGCGCCATGTTAGCGCCATGCCAGCACCACATCAGATCTGTTCTAAGTTGTGGCGCCAGCGGACAAAACGTGACGATTTCGCAGATGGCCCTTACCAGCGTGTCATGCCAGCTCCTGAAGTGGCAGTGTGGCACGCTGGTCAGTGCCATGCAAGCACCCAGTCAAAATTTCTACCAGGGAGTTTTTATCATAAATAATTTGTAATTTGTACACGTGTAGCGATAAGATAGATGTAAGATTATTTTTAATATCACAGTGGAGGTAAGATATATGGAAATAAAAAACGCTTATTGTAATATATAGCGGTAAGATAGAAATAAGAATATTTTGACGTAGAACTACGTCTTTCTCGGGGGGTATGGGGAAATTTGGGGGGCACGACTGCAACGTTTTCTTGCAACGTTTTCATGCAACGTTTTCTTTTTCTCGAAAAGTACTAAAGAAAAATATACTTTATTATATAGTTTTTGAAAGCTCTCGATGTAAGCTAAATGTTTTCGGGGTTAATTTTTCGATATGGGTTTTTTCTCGAAAAGTATTAAAGGAAAATATACTTTATTATATAGTTTTTGAAAGCTCTCGATGTAAGCTAAATGTTTTCGCAATTTAATAAATAAATAAATGAATGAATAAATGGATGAATGGATTTAATAAATACATAAATGAATGAATGAATGGATGAATGGATGAATGGATGAATGGATAAATGGGTGAATGGATTTTTTTAAATCTTGAAAAGTATTAAAGGAAAATATACTTTATTATATAATTTTTGAAAGCTCTCGATGTAAGCTAAATGTTTTTGCAATTTAATAAATAGATAAATGAATAAATGAATGGATGAATGGATTTAATAAATAAATAAATGAATGAATGAATGGATGAATGGATGAATGGATGAATGGTGAATGGATCAATGGGTGAATGGATAAATGGATGAATGAATGAGTGAATGAATGGATGAATGGGTGAATGGATTTAATAAATAAATGAATGAATGGATGAATGAATGAATGGATGAATGGATAAATGGGTGAATGGATGAATGGGTGAATTGATGAATGGATTTAATTCACCCATTCATCCATTCATCCATTCATTCATTCATTCATTCATTCATTTATTTATTAAATCCATTCACCCATTCATCCATTCATCCATTTATTCCATTCATCCATTCACCCATTCATCCATTCCATTCATTCATTCATTCATTTATTTATTTATTAAATCCATTCATCCATTCACCCATTCATCCATTCATTCATTCATTCACTCATTCATTCATCTATTCATCCATTCATCTATTCATTCATTCATTTATTTATTTATTAAATCCATTTATTCATTCACCCATTCATCCATTCATCCATTCACCCATTCATCCATTCATCCATTCATTCATTCATTAATTTATTTATTAAATCCATTCATCAATTCATCCATTCATCCATTCATCCATTCATCCATCCATTCATTCATTCATTCATTTATTTATTTATTAAATCCATTCACCCATTCATCCATTCATCCATTCATCCATTTATCCATTCATCCATTCATTCATTCATCCATTCATCCATTCATTCATTTATTTATTAAATCCATTCATCCATTCACCCATTCATCCATTCATCCATTCATTCATTTATTTATT
>NW_027249965.1:27500-54784 GCF_030848795.1 Temnothorax nylanderi
TAAACAGTCATATTCCACTTCTATATTGCTTTCTGTCTTATTCTCTATGATTGCGAAAATAATGAGAATGGAACTTTATTCTCATTATTTTTGCTAAGGTGTAAGTAGATATATTAGCGATTTAGGTATATTGAGCGTCCATATTAATTTATGCTTTACATCAAGAGACACGGTAGTGTCTCGCGCCAAATACAAGCGGAGCGAGACCGACCGTGACTCTTTTACGCGACGCGACGATTTGCGAGTACTCGAGATGTTGAGATCTCGATAACGAGTGAACGGATCAAGTTCTAAATAGGCTTGATCGATAGCTTGGGGTCGATTTGGGGGGAGTACGTTCTTTTCATTTTTCCGCTACGTGCCCTACGAGCGGAGATATTGCAACGCAAAGTCGAAATGTGAAAATTTTATATTAAGATACGTACGTCGTTAAGATACGTCGACGTCTCTCAATCTCAATATATACATATATATATATCAGAGGAATGTAACTTTCACTTTTCCGACACTGGCGGTGCTAGTATCGCCAGTTTCGATATAACATACGTTAAGTTTATTATACTGTAATGATTGTAAAACTTTAAATTTTTATATTATTTAAACTAAATGTGTTACTTCGCAATAATAACTAAAATACGATCTTAGAAAATAAAAAACGTAAGTATATATATTATAAACTTTGTATTGTATTGTATTGAAATACACATATTAATTTTTTTTCTTATTAGCAATTTCAAATAATGTTTTGTAAATGTCACGTTGTATATTAGTTTGTATTCCATACACACATCATACACGCGCGCACACGCGCGTGCTACATACACATACACACGTTTTATACGACAAATGTATTCAATATGAATGTCAAAGATATAAACTTATTTTAGGTAATAAAAAATAAAATATATACATATGTTTATGAACAAAAACGTGTACTTTTTATGTAAAATATAACAACTTACTATAAATTAACCCTTACTTGCCACACTGGGGTGCAAATCAACCCCACGACCATTCCCTTAATTTTAAGTACCTAAACCTACGGGGAGCGGGTCTATAACGACATCTGTCAATAGTTCGAGCATGCCACTATCCCCTCAAGCCATTCATTTTTTTGCTATTTTAATTTTTTTATCATACATAATTTTAATTTTTGGTTATATAACCTACATAACTTTTAAAAGTAAGCTCTTAAAAAGTTCTAAAAAATTTGGCAATTTAAAATATTGAATAGCTTATTTGTTATAACAATTTTTGTCGCTGGGGTAGATTCCATCCCAGTGTGGCAAGTACGTGATTCTACAGAAGTGTGGCAAGTAAGGGTTAATATTATTACATATCTTTCACATCTACATAATCAATTCTAAAGCGCAAACATATAATACTTCTTTATGAGTTTGCTTTTATAGATACAACAAATATAATATAATGTATACACAATTAATATTTATACGATTAACCCTCAGGGTACGGACTATAAAAAAGTTACGTTCCGTACGGACTTGGGTTAGCCTAACCCGACGACTTTGATTGACTGTATATCGGGCTGTAATTTGTCAATTAAAACAATATTTTTTTTGTTTGGATCGGAAATTTTCTCAAAAATACAATGGCGTTGATAGATTTGTTACATTATTTGTTTAAACAAAGATACATTTGAAAATGTCAACGATTCTCAAAAAATTTTCCTAAAAATTCATATTTTCTTTAAAATTGCATAACTTTATGAAAAAAAAAGATATCGACATTTTATTAGTCGCGTTTGAAAGCTAAAAAGTTGTTCTTTAAAATGGCTGAATTCGTTTTTTGATCCATTCCAAAAAGTATATTTTTTTTTAACTATGAAAATACCCGTTTTTTTGCGATAGCGATATAACGTTACTTGCTTGATTTATCGTAATAACGCAAAAAAAAAAAATATCTTAAAGTAAAAATAGTTCTTTTGGATGTTGTTGATTAGTATAATATAAATAAATAACAAAAATTGATTATTAAATAAAATTTTTATTGTATAAAATTAAAAAAAAAGAGAATTACACGGTGTTTCCGCATTCACAGCATATTTTCGCTACATGTTCTTTGCACATAGCCTTGTCACATCTTAGGCACTTGTAAAAAGTTTTACAAGTACAAGTATGTTTTCAGTTACACTCTCATCCTCGGTTTCTCTGTATAATTTTTCGAGAGCTGCAACACTCCGAGTTCTCCGGCGCGATGCCATTTTCACAAAAAAACTCTGCAATGATAAATCGTAAAAATAAATATTAGAAATCGTTATTCGACGCATCGTACGAAGAGTTATGCTAAGAGTAGCACAACTCTTCGAGAAATAACATGCATGCACGGATACGTTATACTGGTATGCTACAAAGCATCATTTTGAGGTTAGAATGCACAAAAGTATATTAAAAATAGTAAATTATACATACCAGAATACTCTACTGCAGCAAATACTCGAAAAACACAAATTTTTTTTTTTTTGAAAAACACGGATTTTGTAACGTTCCGTACGGACTGGGTGTAGACTACCCGAGTTCAATTTTCAAAATCGTATAACTTGAGCACCAAGCGTAGACTGACGCTGCCCCTTGGCGCTCACATAGTAGCTACCTCAAAGATTTTTCCTCCCCCGGTACGGACCCCCACCATTCACTTCCTTTGAAATGGCGCTACTTTCAAAATTCGCTCGGGTTACGCTAACCCAGTCCGTACCTTGAGGGTTAAGTAAGTTAATATTTTTTCAACACTAAATTATAAGTTAAACTTAAATAATTTATAAAAATAATTTAATTACGTTAAAAGTCACATAAACAAAAAATTAGTAAATATTGCATTGAGAGATTACATTAACTTATCTTACTTCAGCTAAATGAAAAGTTAATTTTGAAAATTTATATTAAATTAGAATGTCGTAATATAATGTTTTAAAATTAGATTACTTTAAATAAAATAATTATAATATAAATCATACACATCAAATAAATTTAATATTTTAATTGTTTAAATATTTTAGTGCTTATAAAAAAGAAATATTATTTTTTATATGAGAATGTATCTTATTAATAATTTTTTTCTTTTACATAATTATATTTTTAACTAAAACAAAAAGTTAATAAGTTAAGTTTTATATGCTTTAAAAATAATTAGAAAATAACTTGAAGTTAAAAATTAATTTATTTGAAATTAATTAAGTTGAGTTAAAAAAGTTATTAACTTTTAACTTCATTATTTAACTTTTAACTTTTTAACTAGTTACTACACAACCATGATGCTTATTTATAATCCGAAAATCCGATTTCTCTGATGTAACAATGAATTAGAAAGACAACATAAAGACAGAAGGAAAGAGTAAGTGAGAGAGAGATTCAGATGGCGTTAGTGTGTAAAGTGGCTCAACTTGCGCATGCGTACTGTGATTCTAGCTTCACCGACATCAAAAGTGCCGACAGAGAGTTGCGCTACTGTATACTGTGTCTTCGTAATAATGCGTTATCGCAATCCGCACACGCAACGCTCGATCAGGCGACACGTTGACATTCGCAAAATGGCTGCTCAACGGCACATACGAAAGACGGGAAGTTTAGACGTGAACGGCACTCACAGGGTGGTCAAAGACTCACCAAAATGATATTTATAGTACAGAACATCCCTCTAATGATCGAGAAGGGTCCACTAGAGATCTCAAAAGATCCTCGACAGCCGGCCAGATCTTTCTAAAGAGGCAACGGTCAGTTCAGAGGGGACATGCAGTAATCACGTGCACGCATGACCATCCACGACATAAATTCGCTGATTTATTAGAAATTATAGCAAAATGATATAAAATTGTATATGGTTCGATGCGGAAACACCACAGGAATCGCCACATATCAAAAATTCCCGGAAAATAGCACGAGTTAGTACTGATTCCGAGAATCAGGTGGTAATCACGTGCACGCGCGTGTCCGTGTACAACATAAAATCGTTAATAACATCCACAGTTATTGTAAAATTAATAAAAATTGTATATAGCACAATGCAGAATCACGGCACGAATCACCCCATATCAAAATTTCCCGAAAAAAGCACGATTTGAAAACCCAAGTATAGAACTTTTACGGAGCACACTCAAGACACGTCCGTCTCTTCCCGTGTCTCCAACCAGTCTACACCGTTTGATCTATTGTTTGAAATCCATGCACGTCTACGCGAAGACGACAACGTACGAGAACTGCTCGAGAAGGAATGGGCCACTTCTTTTCAAGAAGATCGCTACGAATTACGAGTGCAAGCGGCAAAAGACATTGCAAGTCCAAGAAGAAAACAGGTGAGGTTTCAATAAAAAACGAAAGGAAGCCTAGCTGTATCGAGAGGGTGATTTAGTCGCAGTAAAGCGGACCCAACAGGCTCCAGGATCAAAACTTGCATCGAAGTTCCATTGGACCCTATGAAGTCACGAGAGTCATGCGGAATAACCGCTACCTCCCCTGGTAACCATCTCCGATAGAAAACGATTAAAAACGGCTATATCTGTATCATTTTTAATCGTATCTTATCGGTTCTATCGTTCCATATTTAGAAGACAGATAAAACATTAATCGAATTGAATCGGTTTGTATCGTTTTAGATCCGAATAAGGAAATAACTATACAAATTTTATAGTTATGAATCGTTTTCTATATGTACAATTATTGCCCGTCTGAATCAATCGTATATACACGATATAGTATATATTGTTATTTATGGTAATAATTTTACCGTATGCATTAATACGGATATATAAGAATAAAATGATAGACATCTCATCGATATTTATATGACTTAACCGAACCAACACATCTATCGTTTCTTATCAGGATTTTCCGACATACAACTTATCATTTTCTGTACAGTAGCTAATCGGTTCGTTTTCTGTTGTATATCAATAATATAAATTGAATTGTTTGAAAGCCTTCTACTTTGTATATGTTTTTATAAGTTTAAAACGATAGACATCTCGTCGATATTTATACGACTTAACCGAACCGATACATCTAATCAGGATTTTCTGACATACAACTTATCATTTTCTTTACGGCAGCAAATCGGTTCGTTTTCTATCGTATATCAATGATATAAATTGAATCCGCATCAACCAATCGGCGATTAGTTCGCGACAATGCCGCTAGGTTGCGCATGATGGAAAGCGCTTCTCGTATTTAAAATACATCCAATCATAATGTATAAGCAGACCCCCTGCGAGGCGAAAAGCAGAGAAATCCAGTATCATAACTGGAGGGATCCCTTCCTATAAGGACCTCCTGGCGGTAGCCGCCCCGGACTCCCGGACACCAAACACCGAGCCCAGCGGCCTCCGACTCCTGGTGCTAGTTGCCCCGTTCCCGGCGTTCTTCAAAACGATAAAAACCGATTTAAAGAAATAAATCGGTATTAATCTGATTCCTTAATTCACGGATTCATAACGATTGAAATGGATTGACTAAAACCGATTCAAACAATTCATTAACCATATTAAAAACGATAGAAACTGATGTGCAGCTGATAAGACATTTACAATAGGATCCCAAGTATTTTGTAACGTGAATTTCTGATAGAGTATCGTAAATAAACGATTCACTAACCATATTAAAAACGATAAGAAATTTTTTATCGTTTTCTATCGTTGGCGGTTATCAGGGTCGTGCATAAAATGGGAGAACACAAGGGGCCCCAACAAACGTCGACTGCAGCCCACTTCATGAAACTTTGGTTGACCAGAGACAGCGACTCTGAGGTCGAAGAGGAGAGCGACAATCTAAGCGGCGAAGAACACGAAGACACACGAGGGCGTATGTCGCTACAGGACGGCCCACAGTGCGGCCGAAGCCCGCATTGTGCGGCCAAAAGTCGAAAAGTTAAGGGAACGATCTTCAATTTCGTATTAGGGGGTTTTTGGGGTCGCTGATTACGAATCCGTTATCAGAATTAAAAAATTCAAAATGGCGGATCCAATATGGCATCGTGTTATACGAAAAAACTTGTCAAAAATGAAAAAAATTTAGCAATTGGTCTAAAACTTATTGTTTTGTGGTTATTAGGGTCTGTGATTACGAATTTATCAAAAATGAAAAAATTCAAAATGGCGGAATGCAATATGGCGATACAAAAATTTTTATTAAAATTAAACATAGTAATATACAAATTAAGAGTTTTGAACTGTAATGTAATATGCATAAATAAACTTATTATATAAGATACACTTAATTCTACGTTTACAAAATATTCCCTACGCGTAGCTACGTAAAAAAATTTATGGCTCTGAAAAAAATTATATTACAAGAAATTGCAGTCTCGTAAAGCCACCTTGAGTCGAAGTACTGAAACCTAAAAAACAAATAGCACTGTTATATGATAGTTATAGAATATGAAATATGTTAATACATCATATAAAATTTGTAACTTAAAAAATTAAACAACAAATCTCTCTCTTTCTCTCTTTATCTCTTCTTTTTGCTTTCTGTATTATATTATACATGTATATTTCTGTCTTTCTTTTTCGATGCTCCTTTTTTTCTTTCTTTTTCTCTTAATTTTTTGATTTGTATGCTTTATTTCTTTCATTTATTATTATAACTCTTGAAACGAATATCCTACTTCATTTTTGAAAAAAATTCATAAAAATTCAATAGGCAGATATAGGCAGCTGAATTTTGTTTTATTCAGTACATAATACTTTTATGTATAACCTCCAACAAATTTTAAAACAGCATTTTACGGCAATCTATTACTTTTTTATCTAACAATTCAAATTTTCTATTTCTAACAATTTTCTATTTAACAATTAATTCCCAGAAATTTTTTCACATATTTTACTAACCTTCAGATGTTGATTCCATTTTGTTCCGCTTGATTTTCTTTACTTCAAAAACTTTCACACGTTCGTAACGAAAGCGTCCACCGTCCGCTCTGTATCTACAATAGTGTAGCGCTCGACGAAGGCCACATTCCGACTGAGATTGAGGAGAGGATTTCGGGAAAGGGATGTTACTGTGAACGGTTTTCGTTTCTTAGGGGATCCCTTTGGCCAACCCAATGATGAAAAAACCCTAACTAGAAACTTTTTTTTTTTACTTTTGGCCGCACAATGCGGGCTTCGGCCGCACTGTGCGGCCGGGTGTAGAGTGTAAGGCCTCGCGTTGCAGAATCCGTGGTTGTAACCGGCGATAAACAAATAAACGAAACTAGCTTAGCAACGAGAGTCAGTCTGTTTAAAATACGTTTTGTAAAGAACGCAGAAATATAAACGTAGCTTTTTTTTCCCCAATGTGTTTCTTGCCGACCCCATTAGATAACGACTACAATTTTGTTAAGGAGAATTAAAGCTACTACCACTTGGGTTGGAATAGCAAGACCCTTGAATGTAAACACAAAGATATGTACCATATGGGTTTTATTTTTTAAAAGTAGTTGCATAACAATTATTTTTCAAAGCAATATATACATTCTCTTTACAATTGGCGCAATTTAAAGATTTCACATCTTTTTTTGAAATACATGTCACTTGGGTTGAGTTAGGTAACATAATTTTCTGATATAATAATTTTGTTAAAGAGAAATTAAAGCTACTACCACGTAGGTTGAATTTTTGGATTTACAACATTGCGCGTGTACTTGGTGCCTTTTTTTACCTTTTTTGAAAAAGGTAATTTTGTACTGATAGTTACTTATTTCATGCAAATGTATATATTTTCTTATTCTAAGGTAGAGGAAAATAAAATTTCTAATATGCATATTTTAAACATATAGTACTTCGTTACAAAAAATATTTACTTAAATAAAATATTTGCATTTGTTTGTTTTAATCACCCATTTTCTTGATTAAACAAACTTACTTTCTTTATATTACAATAATTCTAACAAGTATTACATTTAAAATATTGAGAATATTTAAATTTTGATTTTAGAAAATATGTACTAAACAGAAAAATCAAAGTTTAAAATAATATGTTTCTTCAATGGAAAACAATAATTACACAATAGTAGTAAATACTTCTCTTAAGTTTAGAAACATTTACTTACATTCAGCAATTTGTTTACAACAGAAAATATTATTGGTTTTAAATAAATATTTACTATAGGCGATCAAATATTCTTACATTGATAAAAAATATTGTTTGATTTTAAAAACTGAAGACCAAGTAATTACATTTTCTCGATTTTAGTATTTTTTTTCTATGCAAACAGTTTCGTGATAATTACTCTAGTTTAGTGATAATTAACAAACCGTTTGATAATTAGTACTAAATTGTCTTAAAAAGCCTTATCTGACTGGTTTGCTGACAGTTATTCATCAATTATTTAATAAGCAATTTGGTTACATTTATCATTACCTGGTAATAATTATCAAACTTTGCCAATATTAACCAAATCATATCAGGTTTTGCTAGAATTATTTGTTAACATTAACCAAATTATTTCGTCGTAATCACCTATACGTTTAGTTGAAACTATTTCACCAAGGTGCTTGATAACATTAACCAAGCCTGGATTATTACAACCAAGCCTTTTTTCAGTGTAAAAATGCGGCAGAAGAGAGAAGGAAGAGAGAGGCGGAATCTTCTCGAACTAAATCTCCGGTACATATCGAAACTCGAAACACAGCAATTAATTCTCTGCGCTGTAATTTGTTCTCGCATACTGACAAGAAAAAATATACCTCGGTCTTTGTATTGTATAAACATTGCAAATAAAATTAACAAGAAGTTTTATTAAACACAAGGTATGCTAAGAAAACTTATCAGTCCGATATTTTTGTTTGGATTCTATATCTGATTTTCTTTAGAGTCTTTATAATAAGTAATATTAATTTTTGTTTTGAATATAGGTGTATGAAATGCGATTATGTATCATATAGGTCAGTCATATTAGACTAATTTAGAGGGTTACCTTCCAATTAAGTGGGATTTAGTGTGTAGTGCTTCGCAAAACTAACGGGGAATAAAAAGTTATTAACAATATTATCAACAAAAAAAAGCGATTTTTTTATTTTTTCTTAAATTTTTTGAAAACTAAGCAAGATAGGGTAACTAACTATACATACCTTTTTTGTAGAGCGTAAAATTATCTACAATAATGATCTGAACAACGTTTATCGTCAAGTCAGTCGTTTAGCTTGCACGCGCCGTCAAACTCCGAGACTCGGATCCCGAAAACCTTCGATTTCGTCGTTTTTTTGATGTTGCGTCAGTGATTTTTTTCCGTCATTTAAAATAGAATTAAAAATCCCCCAAAAAATCACACATTATCTGAGAACTACAAAGAATACTTTTCATGGTGCAACCGATTTTTTAGACCATTTTTCTTTAGTTTGTAGCTATGTAAGCAAAAAATTTTGACTGTTTGAAATAGTCTTAGTTTTTCGCTGTTTTCAGGCCTTAAAATTCACTTGAGACGAGTTTTATCATATGCATCTTGTTGCGGACAAAATTTGCAATAAAAAAGGACCCTTGTATTTTTTTTCGTATGACAAACGCTGATTTTCTTATTGACGCACAAAATTAAGCGTTATCCGACCTGTGAGCAATATTGGATAACTTTGCGCGTCAATAAAAAAATCAGCGTTCGTCGTACGAAAAAAATACAAGCGTCCTTTTTTGTTGCAAATTTTGTCCACAACAAGATGCATATGATAAAATTTGTCTCAAATGAATTTTAAGGCCTGGAAAACAGCGAAAAACTAAGACTATTCCAAAAAGTCAAAATTTTTTGCTTACATAGCTACAAACTAAAGAAAAAGGGTCTAAAAATCGGTTGCACCATGAAAAGTATTTTTTGTAGTTCTCAGATGATGTAATTTTTTGGGGATTTTTAATTCCATTTTAAATGACAGGTAAAAATCACTGGCGCAATATAAAAAAAAAGACGAAATCGAAGGTTTTCGGGATCCGAGTCTCGGAGTTTGATGGCGCGTGCAAGCTAAACGACTGACTTAACGATAAATGTTGTTCAGATTATTATTGTAGATAATTTTACGCTCTACAAAAAAGGTATGTATAGTTAGTTACCCTATCTTGCTTAGTTTTCGAGATATTTAAGAAAAAATAAAGAAAATCGCGTTTTTTGTTGATAATATTGTTAATAACTCTTTATTCCCCGTTAATTTTGCGAAGCAAAATAAATCCCACTTATAGCACCTCAAATCAAAGCGATTAATGGTGGTTGCAACCTGGGAAGATTAATTGGAAGGTTCGATGTCTAATATGACTAGCCTACATAGTTACGCTAATATTACAATCTGATTGTAATATCAGCGCACAGACATTTCATTCCATATTGTACACGATCCATTTACGAATTATGAGAGAATTAATCACTTCGAATTCGACCCAATTTTAATTAATAGTTTTTCTGTATATAGGAGTCATTTAATTAAACAACAATGGAAATATTAATCGACTCTACTGGCCATTATAATCGCCAAGACAATACGACCACGATTTGGTAATTGCTATTTCTACGCTGTAATTTTGTTAATATTTTATTACTTACTAATTACACAGTATTATTATAATTTAAAATACTTTAGTAAAATAAAGAAACAATAGGTTAAATCACTAAATATAGGTAATCATATCAACAATATATTTTCGAAGCTTGAAATATCGGTAATTAAATTCCTGAAATATAAAATAAGAGCAACTCTACAGTGTGTATAGAACTTAATCGGTATAAATAATTAGCAAACATAGGATTACCAGTATTACAGAGATATGTGTTATAGAGATCTTTCGAATACGAGTATTCTTTATACGAGCTGTCGGAATAATTGCCGCCGGATATACGCAATGCGTTGTGCGAACCGCGAAAATCGCGGAATCCTGAAATGCTTTACAACGCGGCGCATATACACGCGCGTTTTACGGTATCGACCATTCGACCACGCATGTACGTGTCGATATACGCATAAAGACGATTTTTCTAATGGCGTTTTACGAGCGCGCGGCATGTAATCCTTCCTGCGAGACTATCACCCGCAGAGATAGCGAAGAAGCGATACGCTCTCGCGCCTTGAGAGAATCCATTAAAAAAAGCCGCTTACGAGCACGCAATCTAATATCTACCTGCGTCCTATCCAATTATCCGTAATTAGTTTCCGCGATTATGCACGCTTCCTGTTATCCCGCTAATTCCTATCGCTACGATTTCACCATCGAGTGATCGATCGATCAGCCGACGTGGACCGATTTCACCTCGCGAGATCGCACCGACCTTGAAGTACCGCAGCGATCACAACGATCACGATCACAATGCACTTACACGCGTGCAAGTAAAGTCGCGGTTACTTAGAATAATTTAGTGATTTTAAAGCGAAATTTATTTGACTTTCTCATTGCCGAATTAAATATTACACTGAAAAAAGTCTTGTAATACTTAACAAATACACTTGGTTGTGTATTCCAGCGCAATATTTGGTACACGGGGAAAATTACTACGGTTGTTACAACAATATTTTCTATGATTAAAAAAGAAATGTATGTAAATTCAAGTTAAATTGATATTACATTGAATGTAGCTGTTAAGATATGCTCATCTGTACAGTTTCATAACCGTAGTTTTTACGATACGTAATATTCGGTTACAATATCCTCCCAGATAGCACATACACGTTTCAGAAATGTTTTATAAGCATTTTTCCGAACGTTTTGACGTAGAACTACGTCTTTGTCGACAGTAAGGAGGGGTATAAGGGGGGGTAAATCTAGGCACAGCCTGCAACGAATGCAAAGAAAATATGTCACACTTTGAACGTTTGTATCTTCGAAACTAATAATCGTAGAGTAATCATTGACATCTCATTTTAAAGCTTAAGAAGTCCCATTTATGATAAATCCAGCCTGAACTCTCTATTTCTTCTCGTTTAGATATAGTAGCGTTAGAAAGTTTAGCTAAATTTCTCGTAGATGCAACGAAAACATGTCACACTTTGAACGTTTATATCTTTGAAACTAATAATTGTAGACTAATAAATGACATCTCATTTTAAAGCTTAAGAAGTCCCATTTATGATAAAACAAGACCGAACTCTCTATTTGTAACCGATTTTCTTGAAATGGAATTATTATAAGAGATTTTTCTCGAAAAATATAAAGGAAAATATACTTTATTATATAGTTTTTGAAAGCTCTCAATGTAAGCTAAATGTTTTCGCAATTTAATAAATAAATAAATGAATGAATAAATGGATGAATGGATTTAATAAATAAATAAATAAATGAATTAATGAATGGGTGAATGGATGAATGGATGAATGGTGAATGGATTTAATAAATAAATAAATAAATGAATGAATGAATGAATAAATGAATGGATGAATGAATGAATGGATGAATGGGTGAATGGATGAATGGGTGAATGGATGAATGGATTTAATAAATAAATGAATGAATGGATGAATGGATGAATGGATAAATGGATGAATGGATGAATGAATGAATGAATAAATGAATGGATGAATGGATGAATGGATGAATGGGTAAATGGATGAATGGACTTAATAAATAAATGAATGAATGGATGAATGGATGAATGGATAAATGGATGAATGGATGAATGGATGAATGGATGAATGGATGAATGGATGAATGGATGAATGGATAAATGGATGAATGGATAAATGGATGAATGGATGAATGGATGAATGAATAAACGAATAAATGAATGGATGAATGGATGAATGGATGAATGGGTGAATGGATGAATGGGTGAATGGATGAATGGATTAATAAATAAATGAATGAATGCATTGCCTATATCGCCCTTGTCACACTTTGAACGTCACACTTTGAACGTTTGGTATCTTCGAAACTAATAATCGTAGAATAATAATAATATCTCATTTTAAAGCTTAAGAAGTCCCCATTTATGATAAGACAAGTCGGAACCCTTTATTTCTTACCTCTTCGATACAGCAGCGTTAGAAAGTTTAACTAAATTTTTTGTCGATGCAACGAAAATATGTTATACTTTGAACGTTTGTATCTTCGAAACTAATAATCGTAGAATAATAAATAATATCTCATTTTAAAGCTTAAGAAGTCCCATTTATAATAAGATAAGTCGGAACCCTTTATTTCTTACCTCTTCGATACAGCAGCGTTAGAAATCACCACACACACCACACACACACACACACACACCACACACCACACACAACACACAAACACAGACATCACACCACTCACCACACACACACACATACACACACACAGTACACACACAGACATACCACACACACACACATACACCACACACACCACACATACACACCACACATACACTACACACACAGTACACACACTTTTCATCAAAATATTTTATTTTCCTCATGGAGGAAGCAATAATGCAATAAAAAATGAATAAATAATGAAATAAATAAATAAATAGTCCAATAAATAAATAAATAAATAAATAATGCAATAATAAATTCAAACTATTTAAAAGAAAAATATTTATCAATTAATATAAGAAAATGATCACACAAATTTTATCTTTGATTTTTACTAGTTTCATGAATTATATGTCAATATGTGGAAGACTGTGCCCTCACACGAGTTTTTCTTGTTAACTTGCTGTAATCTGGAAAAATCAAAATAGAGCACATGAATATGCTTGTTGACTTGCTGGAATCTTGAGCTTGTGTATCTGAATTTAATGGAAGAGATCTAATTATTATTGTATTTTATATTAAAATTAAGACGTTACTTCATTAAATTCAGATACATACACTTAAGAAGTCCATTTATGATAAGATAAGTCGGAACCCTTTATTTCACCTCTTCGATACAGCAGCGTTAGAAACCACCACACACACCACACACACACACACCACACACAACACACATATACACACACTTTTCATACCACACACATATTTTTTTCATCAAAATATTTTATTTTCCTCATAGAGGAAGCAATAATGCAATAAAAAATGAATAAATAATGAAATAAATAAATAAATAGTCCAATAAATAAATAAATAAATAAATAATGCAATTAATAAATTCAAACTTTATTTAAAAGAAAAATATTTATCAATTTAATATAAGAAAATGATCACATTAATGAAACTTGTTTTAAATTTTATCTTTGATTTTTAATTTAAAAATTAAATTAAGTTGCTAGTTTCATGAATTATATGTCAATATGTGGAAGACTTGTGCCCTCACTCTATTGAACGAGTTTTTCTTGTTAACTTGCTGTAATCTGGAAAAATCAAAATAGAGCACATGAATATGCTTGTTGACTTGCTGGAATCTTGAGCTTGTGTATCTGAATTTAATGGAAGAGATCTAATTATATATTGTATTTATATTAAAATTAAGACGTTATTATATAATATATATTTTAATTGTATTAATTAGCTTCCATTAAATTCAGATACATACAATAGACATATAATATGTTTTAAAGCTTAAGAAGTCCCATTTATGATAAGATAAGTCGGAACCCTTTATTTCTTACCTCTTCGATACAGCAGCGTTAGAAACCACCACACACACCACACACACACACACCACACACAACACACATATACACACCACACACACACACACACAACACGACATCACACACACTCACCACACACACACACATACCCCACACACACACAATACACACACACAGACCACACACATACCACACACACACACACACACACCACACACACCACACACACACCGCACGTACACACCACACATACACTACATACACAGACCACACACACACCACACACACACCCACCACACATACACACACTTTTCATCAAAATATTTTATTTTCCTCATAGAGGAAGCAATAATGCAATAAAAAATGAATAAATAATGAAATAAATAAATAAATAGTCCAATAAATAAATAATAAATAAATAAATAATGCAATTAATAAATTCCAAACTTTATTTAAAAGAAAAATATTTATCAATTTAATATAAGAAAATGATCACATTAATGAAACTTGTTTTAATTTTATCTTGATTTTTAATTTAAGAATTAAAATTAAGTTGTTAGTTTCATGAATTATATGTCAATATGTGGAAGACTTGTGCCCTCACTCTATTGAACGAGTTTTTCTTGTTAACTTGCTGTAATCTGGAAAAATCAAAATAGAGCACATGAATATGCTTGTTGACTTGCTGAAATCTTGAACTTGTGTATCTGAATTTAATGGAGGAGATCTAATTATATATTGTATTTTATATTAAAATTAAGACGTTATTATATATATATATTTTTTAATTGTATTAATTAGCTTCCATTAAATTTAGATACATACAATAGACATATAATATGTGAATACCTTTTATTTCTT
Organism: Temnothorax nylanderi; assembly: GCF_030848795.1. Taxonomy (NCBI): domain Eukaryota; kingdom Metazoa; phylum Arthropoda; class Insecta; order Hymenoptera; family Formicidae; genus Temnothorax; species Temnothorax nylanderi. The sequence continues at coordinate 42,825 of NW_027249965.1, forward strand.
ATTCATTTTCTCTCGATTTTTTTTAAAAGCAGCTTTCGTTTTTTTGCCTCTGATTAATTACAATTTTCAAAAGTATTTGATTTATAAAATTTTTCGTCCATACCACAGTTTCTTCATAGTTTATCATAAATTCAAAAGTTCATCGTCCATATTATCATCTAAAACTAAAGATTATTATTTATTGAATTATTATATTTATATAATAATTTATTAATTCTTACTTTTTATAGCTTCTTTATTTGACAATTCCTTGTTAAAATTTTCCATTTTAAGAAATATCAACCTATCTCTTTTAAAATATATATTATATATTAAAATATATATATATATATATATATATGTATATTCCAACGTCTCGGTGACAGATACTAAAATGAATGACATATAATATGTGAAACTATCAGCTTATACAATCTTTTATGATTTATCAACGATTAACTTATTAGTTACTTGTTTGAACGTTTGTATCTTCGAAACTAATAATCGTAGAATAATAAATAATATTTCATTTTAAAGCTTAAGAGTCCCATTTATGATAAGATAAGTCGGAACCCTTTATTTCTTACTTCTTCGATACAGCAGCATTAGAAAGTTTAACTAAATTTTTTGTCGATGCAATGAAAACCACCACACACACACCACACACACACCACACATGCTTGCGGCACAGTTTTTACTGTGCTCTTTTTTGTTATTTTTTTTCTTTGTTGTTTTTGTTTGTTTCTTTATTTTTTATATATTTATTTTATTTATATGTTACTTATTTATTATTTATTATGTTTAGATTTGTTTGTATTTAGCTTTCATCGAGAGCTTTAGCAACAACGTAGAACTACGTCAACTATCAATAATGATGAATTCAGCGCTACAGCCCTGTGTGGAACTTGGCCTCTCTTGATCACGAATACTTTAACATGAAATAATGACAGTTGACGTAGTTCTACGTGTTGCTTGCGGCACAGTTGTTACTGTGCCCATTTCTTTTATAACCGATTTTTAGAAACGTTTCTCATGAGTAAAAATGTCCATTCGAAAAACGTTCGATGGAACGTTTCTTTTCCAATAAAATAACGTTTAAAAACTATTATAGAAACGTTTTGTTTTAATGATAAAGACATTTTAGATAAAGACATTTAAAATTCCTACTTTTCACGTCTTTTGAACGTGTTTATGACGTCTTTGAGACATGCCGTGAGAATGTTCTAGAGCTTTATGCATATACCATCTATGACGTCTATTCTTTTTCGAAGAAATTCCTGAACCTGGTGCACATTCGTGTAATAAGTTAAAATGAAACAAAATATATTTGGTCTCACTCTAACTTAATTGCATTACTGATGTGCACCACTTCAGAAAGTTCTTCACAAACGGAACACATGTATAAATATTCTTTCAATGGCCACGTTCAGCAGAACGTTCATTTGCAACTGTTGAAGTTTTCTAAGCTCAGATTTGTCCCGATGACAATAGATAAAGACCAGTAGGACAAAATTAATTTAAGTAAATAAGTGGATATATGTGCATGGATAAAATAATTTATTTGTGTCAATAATTAGTGCAATATAAATTTAAATGTTTCAAAAAAGGCTATTAAGCTATTATATATGTATAGATAAGCAAATTATAATTTTGGAAAGGAAAAATTTAACAAATAGGGTATTTTTGTTAAATGTAGAAACGTAAAAAATACGCTTTCTTAAATCATGGTTTCAAAAAATCAAACAGGCACAGTAACAACTGTACCGCAACCAACAACGTAGAACTACGTCTACTGTCCAGCACAGTAACAGGATTATTCCACGGGCGATATAGGCAATGCGCCCCCCTTTCAGTTATATATGTTCTAAGACTGTCACTAGTCACTAGTAACAAAAAACTGCACACCGGTTTAAAAAAAATCGGTATCGAAAAAGTAACCCCACCACCGTCATTCCGGAAAATTCTACCCTGTTTCATACATAATTCTTTAAAATTCGGTCTATTAATGAATGAATAGTTAACGGTCAGACAGACAGACAGACATACAGACAGGACGTCAGGTTCTTATAATAATTCCATTCAAGAAAATCGTTATAAATAGAGAGTTCGGTCTTGTTTATCATAAATGGGACTTCTTAAGCTTTAAAATGAGATGTCATTTATTAGTCTACGATTATTAGTTTCGAAGATATAAACGTTCAAAGTGTGACATGTTTTCGTTGCATCTACGAGAAATTTAGCTAAACTTTCTAACGCTACTATATCTAAACGGAAAGAAATAGAGAGTTCAGGCTGGATTTATCATAAATGGGACTTCTTAAGCTTTAAAATGAGATGTCAATGATTACTCTACGATTATTAGTTTCGAAGATACAAACGTTCAAAGTGTGACATATTTTCGTTGCATTCGAAAATAGCACAAGAAATTTAGCTAAACTTTCTAACGCTACTGCATCGAAGAGGTAAGAAGTGGAAGGTTCCGACTTGTTTTATCATAAATGGGACTTCTTAAGCTTTAAAATGAGATGTTATTGATTATTCTACGATTATTAGTTTCGAAGATACAAACGTTCAAAGTGTGACATATTTTCGTTGCATTCGTTGCAGGCTGTGCCTAGATTTACCCCCCCTTTATACCCCCCTTATACCCCCTACCCCCTTATATACCCCCCCCTTATACCCCCTCCCTTATACCCCCCTTATACCCCCTCCTTACTGTCGATAAAGACGTAGTTCTACGTCAAAACATTTTTGTTCAAACGTTTCTTAATGGTTCTTTACGGTTATGAAACTATGCCCTTAAGGAAAAATACACTCACTTTCTGGTGTTAACCGTTAAAAAAAACACCATAGAAAAACCCTTAAAGGTTGAAGGTTAACCATCATTTGAAGGTTAATCTTCAATTGGCGGTCCGAAATCACACCCAAACTTTAAGGGTCTTTCTTTGGATGATGGTTAACCTTCAAGTGATAGTTAACCTTCAATTAATGGTTAATCCTTAAAAATGACGGTATAAACCCTAAAAATATGAACCCTCAAATGAAAGTAACACCCAAAAAGAATAAACCCCATATTTAAATGTTCTCAATTTGCTTCCGCCGATAATACATACCCGCAAAGAGAACATCACCACACACTATGCAAAGTTTATATATATATATATTATATAATAAGGTTTTATTTCGTGTGCCAATTATTTCCACCAATTATCTCAGAAAGTATTGGTTTATTGGAAAAGTGTTTCAGATAAAAGTTGAAAGGTTCGAAAGGGGCCAATAGACGATCTTATTGGATTTTGGATCCAGGGCCTGTATTGAGCCCAATATCCCAGCGAGCGAGAGATGACCCATCGAATCGACGTCTAATGACGTCGAAAACGTATATCGAAAAGTAATTGAAATATTCATCGATTTCGATTGATTTATGGCACCACTTTCGATGACTTTTCGACTCAGAATAAATCGATTTCGACTCGATATTGATTATTATTTCCTCACTGCAGATATGGGCCGATTCACCGTCTCCGATTAACATGATCCTCCGATTAAACTCTTCGGCTCTTTCTAAAGGGGGAGATCCATAGACTTGCAAATTGCAAGGAGAAGACGGATGAATTAATGAGGGGGGATTATTTAAAATGGGAGAATATCTTTGGAGATTGAGGCAAAGTTTCCTCAATGTATTTGACTAAATAAGAGGCTTACTACAGTACAATCCGCAATTAAATATTACATGGTTAATATTTTGTGTTGGGTTGCCGCAAGGGCAGCGTTCGGCTGATGACAAAGAACGAGACGTCTGTCGTAGCGTGGACATCAAAGTAAAGCATACATAGAAAAACGTAAGACGTAAAAGACTGTAAATATATAGCCTTTCGCGACTTACGTTATTCTCTACCTTATTTTAGTCTATAACAGCCTTCCGAAGTTCCGATCACGGACTTATATCCAATTGCAGCACTGCTGTTTGGCGCCGTCGCGTCGGTGCTCAACGAAATATTCAAGTCGTTGCTCGGTTGGCGGGTTGTTTGCGCACGCGCAGCAAATGGCGGCTCATACATATAACGCAAGTAATAAAAAGCTGTGTTTAGCAGAGAAAACTACTTTGCAATTGTTGTAAAATTTGTGAATGTGATTGGTGTATGCTTTTAATTTTGGCCGAAACTAAGAGTAATACATCAATCAAATTCACGAATTTTACAACTGCAGTTGCAAAGCAGCTTTCTGCTGAATACAATTATAATTAGTATAATGCCTGTATATGTATATATGGGACGTTCCACGTCAACCGGATCAGTGCTGCGGCCAAAATTTAAAGCGACGAAAAAATACGTATGAGGTCTCAATTTAAAGCTTGAACAAAGAGCTACAAAAAGCCATATGCGCCTTAGCAAAAATCAAGATGGCGACGTCAATATGGCGGCCATAAACTCAAAATTTTTGATCAATCAACCGGCTCAGTGCTGCCGGCAAAATGTTCAGCGACAAATAAATTCGTATAAGGGCTTATTTTGAAGCTCGAACTGAAAACTTTTAAAAGCCGTATGCACATTTGCAAAAATCAAGATGCCGGGTCCAAGATGGCCGACTTTTCGTCAAATTTGATGTCAATGCCTTTAAAAACACCAGATTTGTTTGAAAATTTATCGACAGGGATTTTGAACGTCACTTCTCTCAAATCTGGTGTGATAGGTTCCAAATCACAAAATGGCGGATCCAAGATGGCCGACTTTTCGTCAAAATTTGATGTAAAAGCCTTAAAAAACACCAGATTTGTTTGAAAATGGATCGACACGAATTTTTAAGGTCACTTATCTCAAATCTGGTGTAATAGGTTGCAATTCACGTAATGGCGATCCAAGATGGCCGACTTATGACTAAAATTTGTATCGATTGCCTCTAAGAACACCGGATCTCGTTGCAAAAGGATTTATGGAGGTTTCTAATATTGGGATTTTCACTCGTGACGTAGCCGTGACGTCACAAGGCCAAGATGGCTGGCCTATTCCTGAAAATTGTACGCAAACATATGATCTGAGGTGGTTTATTGTGCCTTTTAAACGCGTGTAATAAAAATATGTACTAAATATAAAAGAAATATGTGCATTTGCACAGTGCACCCCTTCCTCAAGGAATTTTATGGAAGGAGAAAATTTTGTTGTGCTTTGGACTTTATTAACATGCGGGATAACCTCTCAAGATGATGACAAATGGCATTTAACTGCATATTGCCTCAAATGTCAGATGTTAAAGGTGCACCTCACGAAATAAACATAATGATATTGAAACCAGGGAAAATATCATCCGCAAAATGTAGTTGCAAAGCAGGGATGAGTGAAAAATGCAAACACACGGTTGCAGTTTTGCTATATTGTAATCGATAAGTACATATAAAAGTTATTAATGTATGTTAACAATAACACATGTAGTAGTATGCTGTTTCTAATCAATGTAAACTTTTAGACATGATGTCGATAAATTTGAGAATATTTCCTGCATCGATAAAAAATGCATCTGGAACGTACAACACAGCGCGGCTGTAGATGGGTATAAATCTGCACCTCTGGAAGATTATAAGTGTTTCAATATTTGTGAGAAGAAATCAACTTTTCTCACATGTGTTATTGTTAACATACATTAATAACTTTTATATGTACTTACCGATTACAATATAGCAAAACTGCAACCGTGTGTTTGCATTTTGCACTCATCCCTGCTTTGCAACTACATTTTGCGGATGATATTGTTGCGCTCCGCGCGTCGCTCTATCACACACTCACACTCTCGCGCTCGCACTCCCGACGCTCGCGGAAATAAAGGAGACACACTGCGGATGTAAAGGAAAACAATCTCAATATTTATTAACGTCGCGATACAGGAAAGCGCGGACACACGTCCGATCGGTCCAGCAGCTCAAGACAAAATCCGTCAGCTGTTCCGTTAAATCAATAAATCCATAAATCAAAGAGTCCCGTTGTCAAGGGACGTGCTTCGGCTTGAAGCTTCTCCGGAGCCAAATTCAGCCCACAAACGGGCGTCCAGCACAGGCGCAACAATATTTTCCCTGGTTTTAATATCACTATGTTTATTTCGTGAGGTGCACCTTTAACATCTGACATTTGAAGGCAATATGCAGTTAAATGCCATTTGTCATCATCTTGAGAGGTTATCCCGCATGTTAATAAATGTCCAAAGCACAACAAAATTTTCTCCTTCCATGAAATTCCTTGAGGAAGGGGTGCACTGTGCAAATGCACATATTTCTTTTATATTTAAGTACATATTTTTATCACACGCGTTTAAAAGGCACGAAATAACCACCTCAGATCATATGTTTGCGTAAAATTTTCAGGAATAGGCCAGCCATCTTGGCCTTGTGACGTCACGGCTACGTCACTAGTGAAAATCCCAATATTTAGAAACCTCCATAAATCCTTTTGCAACGAGATCCGGTGGTTCTTAGAGGCAATCGATACAAATTTTAGTCATAAGTCGGCCATCTTGGATCGCCACCCAGTGAGAAACAATACATCGGATCGACGTCGATTCGATATCGATCCTATCAGATCTCATCGATGCGGTTCTGCAGGTTGTTGAACATCGATAGTTTCAAATATTTCGAGGTTATTTCGATGTTATGATAACTTTGCAAACAATCTGTTTTGGTAGCATGTAGCAATATAATATAATATTTTCTTTCAAGATTTCAATGTTTTTCATGTTTGTCCATTATCAACGATTCGATATCGGTTCGATATCGATTCGACTTATGAGATGAAAAGAAACTAAATGTTTCCTGAATCCAAAGAAAGAAAACTGAAAATATTGTGTTTTAAATTATACATTAACCAAGTATGCGGTTCTAATATATTATTTATATATATATTTATATATAATTATATAAATTTATATAAATTATATTACATATACAGGGTGATCCGAAACTATCGTTTGTCCTTAAAATGTCGTATTCCTGACTTAATTTGAGACGATTTTTCCTTTACCAAAACTTTATCCGAAGCTTAGTTTTTGAGTTATTACGAGAAATATTCAGCGAATTACGGAACGAGTACGGAAGGTAGGCAGGGGCGGCGCGACTCACCGTCCGACGCGGGTGATTATGTGGGGTGCTCGCTGCGATCAGTGATCGGTGCTTGCTACACGCGATGGATGTACACACGATACGGTACACACACACACACACACACACACACACACTCACACACCACACAATTACTCACTCATTCATTCTTACCTTGCAGAGATTCGATGTCTTCATACTGCTGATGAATATTGCTTCATGACCGTTGATGTCAATGAGACGTTCCCATGACACGCCGAGTATTCTCAGTCATCGAACGATTAATCGGTAATAATTAACAGCGATAAACCGGTAGATTTGCTTATTAATCTTATCGGTCAAGTGCGTGAGTAAATCCGTGAACGTGTCGATACGTGATACAATTGTCAAAGAAAAAACTTCTCGCGTATTAGAAGTTTATTCTTGGAAATTGTATCACGTATCGACACGTTCACGGATTGACTCACGCACTTGACCGATAAGATTAATAAACAAAATACCGGTTTATCACTGTTAATTATACCAAATAATCGTTCGATGACTGAGAATTACTCGAAGAAAGAAACACATTACGCACAATCACATCACAGTAAAAGGAAAACTTCTACTTGATTACATCACAGTAATAAGTAGAAGTTATCCTTTTTTTATTAATTGTCACGTAATCAACACTTTTACGAATTTACTCGCGCACTCGATCATAAACAATTACGGTTAATGCAATTAATTACTACCGATTAATTAATTATTACTTTAAGAAAGATCACTTTAAGAAAAATCACTTTAAGAAAGAAACGCGTTAAATACTTGACTGCACAGCGCACGTTAACACGATGCTCGATGCGGAGCACTTCTCGACGACGACAACAAACAGTCAACAGGTTATGTTGGTACTAGCGCTGCCGAACGTAAACATGTGACATTATGGAGGATTCACACTGCGTTCGATTGCGTCTCCATCACGCGTGATTGGCACGAGACACATGTCTTGTGATTAGCTGAAACCTCCGCGGTACTTACGAAAACGTGTAGTATTACTGCGAACACAAGATGTTCCACGTAGAAATGTGTTGGTCGCTCTGAAAAGAGCGAATTTATCTTTGGTCGCTCTGAGAAGAGCGGATTGGTTTGAAATTGAAAAAATTTTATAACAGGTGCTCAAAATGACCACCATCCATTCTAACGCAAGCTCTCATGCGTTTTATAAATTTCTTCGACGTTCTCCATCATTTCTTCGTCGATGGCCCAAATAGCATGTCGCAATCTTGTATCTAAATCATCGACATCCTGGGGAAGCGTTTTATAAACTTTTTCTTACAATATCCCCATAAAAAGAAATCTAAAGGATTGAGATCGGAGATCTTGCGGGCCAACGTATCGGACCGTACCGACCCATCCAGCGTCCAGGAAAGTGCTCGTTCAAGTAATTGGTAACAATTCTGGCGTTGTGTGGCCCAGCACCGTCTTGTTGAAACACAATCTTGTTTCTCTCCAATAATGGAACTTCTTCTAAGAAATCTGGTAGATTATCTCTTAAAAGTTCCACGTATGTTTGGCCAGTTAAAATATCCGGAAGAACAATCGGACCAAGTATTTGAGTTCCCATTATTCCAGCCCACAGATTTATCTTCCAGCGAGTTGGAAGCTTCTGGGTCGCGTAACTGCGGGATTTTCATCGCTCCAAAAATGCATATTATGCGAATTAAAATGTCCTTCTCGTGTGAATAATGATTCATCGCTGAATATCACACGAGAAGAGAATCTGGGATCTCGATCTACTTTCTCAGAAAGTCTTCGCAGAACGTTCTTCTTGCACGATGATCTCCTGCTTCCAAATGTTGCACGCGTGTGTAGTGAAATGCGTGCAACTTTCTTCTTTGAGTACTCTTGCACGGTTCCATAGGATAAATTGAGTTCTCGAGCAACCACCCGAATACTCGTTTCAGGATTATGCTCGAAAGCACGTACAACTTGTACCATGTGCCGCAAATTTCTCGCCTCGCGATCTCTCCCAGTTTCGTGCATGTTTGGAAGGACATTGCCAGTCCTCGTATAATCTTTGAGCTGCTCGAAGTATGACGGGAGCCGACGGATGTCTTTCTCGATTTGGATACAATTCGGCGTACCGTCTTGCAGCTACGTAATACTGTCCGTGACACTCGCCAAGTGCCATCAGCATGTCGTAATATTCTTCGTTTGTGTATCGTACTGCCATATCGTCCTCTTAACGCTTCTAATAATCGAGGGATTATTGATTCCAGTGTCGATCGCTCTATCCTATTTATACGATCTTCGCGGGGGTCGATATCCCCTCCCCGCGACCCGCGACGAATAGCGAGTTTCGCGAGTCGCGTGGGTCCACGCGACGCCCACGCGACGCGCATCGCGCGACCCGCGAAACTCGCTATTCGTCGCGGGTCGCGGGGAGGGGATATCGACCCCCGCGAAGATCGTATAAATAGGATAGAGCGATCGACACTGGAATCAATAATCCCTCGATTATTAGAAGCGTTAAGAGGACGATATGGCAGTACGATACACAAACGAAGAATATTACGACATGCTGATGGCACTTGGCGAGTGTCACGGACAGTATTACGTAGCTGCAAGACGGTACGCCGAATTGTATCCAAATCGAGAAGACATCCGTCGGCTCCCGTCATACTTCGAGCAGCTCAAAGATTATACGAGACTGGCAATGTCCTTCCAAACATGCACGAAACTGGGAGAGATCGCGAGGCGAGAAATTGCGGCACATGGTACAAGTTGTACGTGCTTTCGAGCATAATCCTGAAACGAGTATTCGGGTGGTTGCTCGAGAACTCAATTTATCCTATGGAACCGTGCAAAGAGTACTCAAAGAAAGAAAAGTTGCACGCATTTCACTACACACGCGTGCAACATTTGGAAGCAAGCAGGAGATCATCGTGCAAGAAGAACGTTCTGCGAAGACTTTCTGAGAAAAGTAGATCGAGATCCCAGATTCCTTCCGTGTGATATTCAGCGATGAATCATTATTCACACGAGAAGGACATTTTAATTCGCATAATATGCATTTTTGGAGCGATGAAAATCCCGCAGTTACGCGACCCAGAAGCTTCCAAACTCGCTGGAAGATAAATCTGTGGGCTGGAATAATGGGAACTCAAATACTTGGTCCGATTGTTCTTCCGGATATTTTAACTGGCCAAACATACGTGGAACTTTTAAGAGATAATCTACCAGATTTCTTAGAAGAAGTTCCATTATTGGAGAGAAACAAGATTGTGTTTCAACAAGACGGTGCTGGGCCACACAACGCCAGAATTGTTACCAATTACTTGAACGAGCACTTTCCTGGACGCTGGATGGGTCGGTACGGTCCGATACGTTGGCCCGCAAGATCTCCGGATCTCAATCCTTTAGATTTCTTTTTATGGGGATATTGTAAGGAAAAAGTTATAAAACGCTTCCCCAGGATGTCGATGATTTAGATACAAGATTGCGACATGCTATTTGGGCCATCGACGAAGAAATGATGGAGAACGTCGAAAGAAATTTATTAAAAACGCATGAGAGCTTGCGTTAGAATGGATGGTGGTCATTTTGAGCACCTGTTATAAAATTTTTTCAATTTCAAAACCAATCCGCTTCTCAGAGCGACCAAAGATAAATTCGCTCTTTTCAGAGCGACCAACACATTTCTACGTGGAACATCTTGTGTTCGCAGTAATACTACACGTTTTCGTAAGTACCGCGGAGGTTCAGCTAATCACAAGACATGTGTCTCGTGCCAATCACGCGTGATGGAGACGCAATCGAACGCAGTGTGAATCCTCCATAATGTCACATGTTTACGTTCGGCAGCGCTAGTACCAACATAACCTGTTGACTGTTTGTTGTCGTCGTCGAGAAGTGCTCCGCATCGAGCATCGTGTTAACGTGCGCTGTGCAGTCAAGTATTTAACGCGTTTCTTTCTTAAAGTGATTTTTCTTAAAGTGATCTTTCTTAAAGTAATAATTAATTAATCGGTAGTAATTAATTGCATTAACCGTAATTGTTTATGATCGAGTGCGCGAGTAAATTCGTAAAAGTGTTGATTACGTGACAATTAATAAAAAAAGGATAACTTCTACTTAATTACTGTGATGTAATCAAGTAGAAGTTTTCCTTTTACTGTGATGTGATTGTGCGTAATGTGTTTCTTCTTCGAGTAATTCTCAGTCATCGAACGATTATTTGGTAGTAATTAACAGTGATAAACCGGTAGATTTGTTTATTAATCTTATCGGTCAAGTGCGTGAGTCAATCCGTGAACGTGTCGATACGTGATACAATTGTCAAAGAATAAACTTCTAATACGCGAGAAGTTTTTTTTTGACAATTGTATCACGTATCGACACGTTCACGGATTTACTCACGCACTTGACCGATAAGATTAATAAGCAAATCTACCGGTTTATCGCTGTTAATTATTACCGATTAATCGTTCGATGACTGAGAATTACTCGGCGTGTCATGGGAACGTCTCATTGACATCAACGGTCATGAAGCAAATATTCATCAGCAGTATGAAGACATCGAATCTCTGCAAGGTAAGAATGATGAGTGAGTAATTGTGTGGTGTGGAGTGTGTGTGTGTGTGTGTGTGTGTGTGGTGTGTACGCGTATCGTGTGTACATCCATCGCGTGTAGCAAGCACGATCACTGATCGCAGCGAGCACCCACATAATCACCCGCGTCGGACGGTGAGTCGCGCCGCCCCGCCTACCTTCCGTACTCGTTCCGTAATTCGCTGAATATTTCTCGTAATAACTCAAAAACTAAGCTTCGGATAAAGTTTTGGTAAAGGAAAAATCGTCTCAAAATAAGTCAGGAATACGACATTTTAAGGACAAACGATAGTTTCGGATCACCCTG
>NW_027249966.1:0-54672 GCF_030848795.1 Temnothorax nylanderi
TAGGTGTCATTTTACATGACCTTAAGAATTTCTACTGTTCTAATTTAAATAATAAGGACAAAGCTTTGGCTGTTATGGATTATTTGAGATTGCTATTTGAGGACGAGCCTATTGATACTAATTAATTATTAATATATATCATTAGACTCGTGAAAATGTCAACAAATTGATAGACGGCGATACGAGTCAGGCGCGGTACGTGGTGCGCAAGTAAAGAAATTAATAGTTACAGAAGTAACGAATTACAATGTGTATATACAGGGTGTATCAGAATGTTTGGTACTTTTTTCATATTTAGATAGAGCGAGCCAAACTGAGTCGAAAAGTCATGTACCATTTTGCAATTTTCGCAATAGTTGATGAGTTATTAATGATTAAAAATCGCCGTATTGGCCCGGCCCACCGCCAAATCCAAGCGCGCGGCGAGATGCGGCCGCCCCGCGGTCGGCGCGCGGGCAGTTGTTTACTTCAAGCGGCACGAGCGGCGCGTAACGCCGGGCCCCCGTCCTGAGCGATGATAGTTTCTCGCCTTTTTTAAATAGAAATAAAATTTTCTAACAGCATAGAAAAATTTTTTGTGCGTACTTATGTACATACGTGTGTACATGCATACACAGGAAAATATCAATTGTACTGCTTAAAAAAGCGATTACTCAATTTACTTTTTTTCTGTTAGTAAGTAACGGTTGTCTTTAAGAAAGAATATTTTCTTGATAATAGTCTTAAAATGTACAAATTTTAGAAAGAGTCTTTATCATGTACTCGAAAGAAGAATTTATACTCCTTCAAAGAACATAATAAAATTTTATTAAAGAAAAGTCAAAATAATAAATAAAGTAATATGAGGACCCTCGAGATTAAAATAGGAGAAGTCAAGGCTATGAGGGTCAGACGCAGATCACAGTGCGTAATATCAGAAATAACTGATTTATTCGTCGTTTTGATACATTACATCGATCCGTACGTTTCGGCTCAGCTTTGAGCCATCTTCAGCGGTAGTTACAGAAGTTAAGTTACACGTTCTCCGTACCGTATGGTGAGTTTACTGATTTAAAGTATCAGAAACATAGACCAATTGATCCATATCTGTAAATTTGTTTAATTAATGTTGAGATATTAAAAAGATCTCTTAGGAAACTCACCATTTGGTCTGAAAAACGTGGAATACAGAGCCATGTACATATGAATACTCTCTGCGAGAAGACTTGACGATCTTGTCGACACGACACACAATGATATGAAAGGTCTTGCAAGAAGAGGCATGTCGTAGGTCAACACACCGGCGAAGATTATAACTAGTCAAGTCTTCTCGCAGAGAGTATTCATTATGTACATGGCTCTGTATTCCACGTTTTTCAGACCGAATGGTGAGTTTCCTAAGGGATCTTTTTAATATCTCAACATTAATTGAACAAATTTACAGATATGGATCAATTGGTCTATGTTTCTGATACTTTGAATCAGTAAACTCACCATACGGTACGGAGAACGTGTAACTTAACTTTTGTAACTACCGCTGAAGATGGCTCAAAGCTGAGCCGAAACGTACGGATCGATGTAACGTATCAAAACGACGAATGAATCAGTTATTTCTGATATTACACACTGTGATCTGCGTCTGACCCTCATAGCCTTGACTTCTCCTATCAAAATAATAAGCAAATCGAATTTTTGTTTTAATTTTATATTCTTAATTGAAAAGTTAAACAATTAGAATTCAGAATATTATTTGTTTTAAGTAAAGAGAGTGATGAGTGTATTTTAAGATTATTAACAAAAAAATATTCTTTGTAAAGATAACCGTTAAAAGAAGGGAAATGGAGTAATTGGTTTTCTTAGCACTAGAATGATATTTTTTGCGTGTGAATTGTGCATAAATAGCAATCGCGATATAAGATCGCGAGCCAAAAAATAATTTTTTTTTCTGTGGCAAGAAAATGATAGAGCGCTATCATTTCCACACCACCTTGCGGTAGATAGCATGGCGCATTTTTTTTTAAGTGGTATCCCCAGTAGGTCTAATCCACTTTGCATTAAAATATGAGAATATTTTAATGCAAGAACTGTTCGAAGTGCCTTCCTCCTTCTCGTATACAGAGTCCGGCCCTTCGAGTAATATTGCGCGTCGCGCGGTGCGCCATTTCCGGCGTGATGGTACCGAAAGCTGCGAGAATTTCTTCTCGTACCTCAGCTTCTGTACCACCACGCCTGTGCTCGACTAAATCTTTGATGTAACCCCAAACGAAATAGTCGAGCACGTTAAGATCTGGCGACCGCGCCGGCCAAATGATTGGGCCACCTCGACCCATCCATCTGTCCGGATATCGCGCGTCTAAAACATTTCGCGCCTGTCGCGAAAAATGCGCGGGAGCCCCGTCGTGCTGGAAAATGAGCTCTTCCCGTTCACGAAGGGGAACGTCTTCGAGAAGACCGGGCAACTCATTTTCCAGAAACCGCGCGTAAATTTCCCCGGTTAAGCGTGGCGGGAGAATGTAGGGACCGATCTGAAAATCATAGAAAGAGTGTGATTTGAAAAAACTGTGAGGGAGACAAAGACGGACTTTCTTAACTCATAAACTTACTACTTACAATTCGGTTCGCTTTTATTCCTGCCCAAACATTTATCGACCAGCGATACTGAAACGCGCCTTGACGAATGGCGTGCGGATTTTCACCTCTCCATAATAAAAAATTATGGCAGTTAAACACGCCATTTGGTGTGAAGGTCGCTTCGTCCGTCCACAGGATGCGGTCGGGGAAAAGAACGTTCCGCCGACACTGCGCGAGGAACCCTGTGTATTTCGCCGATAATTATTATTTGTTAAAAGCAGCGTAAAAACATTAAAGAAAGATGATAAAAGTACCTTCACAATAATAGATGCGCTGCTCTGCATCTCTTGGAAGAAGTTGCTGCACCCGTTGATAATGAAACGGGTGCAATCCGTCCTGACGTAACACCCGATGTACGGCGCTATGGGAGAGACCGAGCATACCAGCGACACGGCGTATAGTAGGTCGTATCTGGGGGTTCTCGGGGTCGTCCTCGAAATCCTCGAATGTTTGGAGGATTCTCTCTTCGTCGATTACGCGACGTTGCAACGGTGCACCAGCATGTCGCCAATTTGGCAAAAGAGATCCTGTCTCTCTGGCGCGTAACTACTTTTGTAACTACCGCTGAAGATGGCTCAAAGCTGAGCCGAAACGTACGGATCGATGTAATGTATCAAAACGACGAATAAATCAGTTATTTCTGATATTACGCACTGTGATCTGCGTCTGACCCTCATAGCCTTGACTTCTCCTATTTTAATCTCGAGGGTCCTCATATTACTTTATTTATTATTTTGACTTTTCTTTAATAAAATTTTATTATGTTCTTTGAAGGAGTATAAATTCTTCTTTCGAGTACATGATAAAGACTCTTTCTAAAATTTGTACATTTTAAGACTATTATCAAGAAAATATTCTTTCTTAAAGACAACCGTTACTTACTAACAGAAAAAAAGTAAATTGAGTAATCGCTTTTTTAAGCAGTACAATTGATATTTTCCTGTGTATGCATGTACACACGTATGTACATAAGTACGCACAAAAAATTTTTCTATGCTGTTAGAAAATTTTATTTCTATTTAAAAAAGGCGAGAAACTATCATCGCTCAGGACGGGGGCCCGGCGTTACGCGCCGCTCGTGCCGCTTGAAGTAAACAACTGCCCGCGCGCCGACCGCGGGGCGGCCGCATCTCGCCGCGCGCTTGGATTTGGCGGTGGGCCGGGCCAATACGGCGATTTTTAATCATTAATAACTCATCAACTATTGCGAAAATTGCAAAATGGTACATGACTTTTCGACTCAGTTTGGCTCGCTCTATCTAAATATGAAAAAAGTACCAAACATTCTGATACACCCTGTATATATATATACACATATATTCCAACTTAATAAACTGCGCGCCGATTATTTGTCGGACTTGAAACACAGCTATCGTTGGAAAATTAATACCCTTCCCTCCCCGGAATTAAATCTACACGATTTAATTATTTAAAAAACTGTAAAGAAATTATTGCGAAAAATATTACCTCAGCCAGGATTCGAACCTGGAACCTCCCTCATTCCGTGAAGGGCGTCGTACCAATTCGACTACCGAGGCATGTGGTAATATTTATCGCAATAACCGATTAATAAGTTTAACAAACGCATGTTTCAGCCTGCGTAAATTCAAATATATCATTAGACTCGTGAAAATGTCAACAAATTGATAGACGGCGATACGAGTCAGGCGCGGTACGTGGTGCGCAAGTAAAGAAATTAATAGTTACAGAAGTAACGAATTACAATGTATATATATATATATATATATATATATATATATATATATACATATATATATACATATATTCTAACTTAATAAACTGCGCGCCGATTATTTGTCGGTCTTGAAACACAGCTATCGTTGAAAAATTAATACCCTTCCCTCCCCGGAATTAAATCTACACGATTTAATTATTTTAAAAACTGTAAAGAAATTATTGCGAAAAAATATTACCTCAGCCAGGATTCGAACCTGGAACCTCCCTCATTCCGTGAAGGGCGTCGTACCAATTCGACTACCGAGGCATGTGGTAATATTTATCGCAATAACCGGTTAATAAGTTTAACAAACGCATGTTTCAGCCTGCGTAAATTCAAATATATCATTAGACTCGTGAAAATGTCAACAAATTGATAGACGGCGATACGAGTCAGGCGCGGTACGTGGTGCGCAAGTAAAGAAATTAATAGTTACAGAAGTAACGAATTACAATGTATATATATATATATATATACATATATTCCAACTTAATATTGTAATTCGTTACTTCTGTAACTATTAATTTCTTTACTTGCGCACCACGTACCGCGCCTGACTCGTATCGCCGTCTATCAATTTGTTAATTATTAATAATTTGAAAATTCTGTCATTTCACACACTTCTTTATTAATAAAGATAATAATTAAAACCCAATACAATTAATGTTAATATTAATATAATATAATTTAATATAATTTTATTTTACTTCCACTTATTAGTACTTCGAATTGGATTATTTTAACATTCGTTAATTCTCTGAAGATTCTGCAATGGAATGTTAGAAGTGTGGGTAATAAACAATCTGAATTTTCAAATTTAATTAGGGAGTATGATATCGTTTGTTTACAGGAAACTTGGCTTCAGGGTCAGAGTTATTCTTTCTTTTTAATACATTCAGAAATGACAGGGATCATATAGGTGGAGGTACAGCTATTCTTTGTAGGAAGAAGTTGGATCCTGTTTCTGCTAATATAGATCTCACTGGGTTTTTGGGTATTGAATGTTCCATAATTTCTATTAAATGTAATAGGTCATCTCCAGATAGGATATTTATTATTTCGCTGTACAGACCTCCTCATCTTCATATAAATGAAGCTGGTTGGTCCTCTTTTTTCCACTCAATAGATTCGTCTCTGAATACGAAGGGGGTCATAATCTGTGGCGATTTTAACGCTCAACATACCTCATGGGGTTCGTCCCGATCAAACCAGGATGGAAAAACCTTAGCGGAGGCTTTGGTTTATAATCGTTTTTTGTATCTGAATGATGGCTGTTCTACGAGAGTCTCTGATGATAGTGAACAGATCAGCGTTCCGGATCTCACCTTGGTGTCAGAAGATATTTGTCGGAACTATTCTTGGCATACGCTTGAAGAACCTATGGGTAGTGATCACTACCCGATTATTATTATCCAGTTCTATTTTAATCACTTTGAAGATCCTGCTACTGATCCGGGTAAGAAGAGACTTAATATCTCTAACCTTGACAAAACTCTGTTTTGTATCCTATTAGTGGATGCTGGTGTGAGCGGAATTTCGGCAACTTTGGGTTCTGCTGGTAGACTTTATGAACTCTGGAACGAAAATATAATCGACTGTGCCCTGCGCGCTGGTGCTAAAATTGTGGATTCTAAGGAGATCATAATATTCGATCACTCTTCGGGGATTTGTAAAAGCTACCCGGTGAAATCCTCAAGGAAAAGAGTTAACCTGCCTTGGTGGGACGAGGAATGCCAAGAGGCTAAAGATAACAGGAAGGAAGCTTTTAAGAGATATTTGTCGAATTTCTTTACAGAGAATTGTGCGAGGTATAAAGCTGCGTCTAATGAATGCAGAAAGATCACCAGTCGTAGAAAAAGAGTAAACTTCCATAATTTTATTAATGATATTAATATAAATTGGAATGTAAAAACATTCTGGGATACTATTGGTGCATTTAAGAGAAGTGTTTATTTTAATAGACCAAATCCTCCTTCTGAGAGTAGATCCCTGGCTATCGACAGATCGATTGATAGGTTGTCCCCTCCTTGGGTTTCGGATTCCTTTGAGGAGACTATCGACTCTCCTTCGTCGTCCATTTTTGAGGATAAATTTTCGATAGACGAGCTTAAATCTATCATTTCATCCCTAAAAACTAAAAGCACTCCTGGACCGGACCTTATTAACAATCAATTAAAATCATAGAATGACCCTCGGGAATTACAATAATAGAAAAAAAGGGGCTATTAGGGTCGAACGCGGTTCTTCGTGCGTGGAATCAGTTTATTCGTCTTCTTGGAGTACATTGAAAATAAACGTTTCGGCTCATTTTTGAGCCATCCTCAGCATTAACAAGCGATTTGCCTTACGTTCCCCTTGTCAACTGGCGAGCTTACAGACTCGAATTAACGTGGACCAAATGAACCTTATCTGTAATTTTTATAAAAACGTTAGATGCAATAAGAGCGAAAAATCTTTATAGACTCACCAAAAGGCATGAAGCCGTATACAATAAAAGTAGCGAAAGGACTTATCCGTCCCGTCCACACGTTACGCAGCAATAAAATGACAAAAATTTGAAAAGAAGGAGCGTGTCACAAGTCACGCCATCGATAACGTTTAGCATAGATAGTTGTGTCAATAAGATAATGGATTGTTATGATATCTGGTCTAAGTACCAATGACAACGCCAGAACTCGACACGTCACCGAGTTCAGTTAGCCAGTGAGAAGCGTTCATGGGCATAGTTTCCAATTTATTTAAAACGGCTATATATGCATGGTGTAAAAATTCGGTGTCATCCTGCAAATTAATACTATTTCTCTGTAATTTTATATGAGTCATTTCAGAGACTAATCTTCTGGATAAATATCTTTCTTTATCAAGGATTTCCACGTTCTCCCAATCAAATTCGTGATCCAAATTTAATCTGTGTTCCGTGATGACAGATTGTGTCGTGGTATTTCTGTGAATGTGGTTACGATGCTCTGAAATTCGCGTTTTTAATTGCCTCTTCGTCTGGCCTACATATGAAGCGTCACAATTTTTGCAGGATATTTTATAAACCACATTTTTATTAGATTGAGTTGGGAGAACGTCTTTTTGTACCTTGATAAATTTGTTAAGTTTATTTAAGCTGAAGAAAGATAGGTTAACATTATGCTCTTTAACAGTTCTTTTAAAATCTTCCGAAATGCCCTGAACATATGGGACAGTGAACCACGTACGCCGTTCCTCTTCGCTTAGAGGTTCGTCCTGTCTGCAAGTGCGTTTGTTGAGTAAAGATTTAATTCTCGTGTTGATAGTGTTAAAGATAAATGTCAATGGGTAATCGTTCTTCAAGAGAGTGTCTATTATGAACTTGATATTCTTACAATGGAATTTCGGATGAGAAAGTAAAAATGCCCTATCTACCATGCCCATAATCGTACCTCTTTTTTGCGAGACAGGGTGCTGCGACAAAAAATTGAGATATCTCCCTGAAAACGTAGGTTTGTGGAACCAGTCAAATTCTAAAGTGTTCTCATTATTAATAATTGTCAAATCTAAGAAGTTAAGTTTATCACCCCCGACTTCCATAGTGAATTGAAGTCTAGGGTGGTAATTATTAAATAATTGCAAAATAATGTCAAGAGAGTCAGACGGTACCGCCATCGCTATGTCATCTACATATCTAAAGTAAAAAGGTATAATGAAAGTAAGTTGTCGCAGCACACTGTCTTCCAGGTCCTGCATGACAATATCGGCCGCTATGGGAGAAAACGGCGAGCCCATTGGAGAACCAAATTTCTGCTTATAAATTTTCGAATCAACAAGTAGGTTGAATCCAGAATTAATTCGACAGCTTTTATAAAATCATTCTTAGGGATGTTGCAGTTTTTCGAAATGTGTGACCATCTCTTGGTAATGCTTTCTAACACTAAGTTAGTCGGGATGTTCGTGAAAAGAGAGATGACATCCAGAGAAATTAATAAGTAATCTCTATCCAAATGTGTTCCATTTAATTTTTTGGCTAATTCAAAGCTATTATCTATGTGACTATCGGGTATAGGAACACTATCCGAAATAATCTTGTGTAAGAAGAGAGCTAAAGCGTAGGTAGGACTGTCGATAGATGAAATTATGATTCTAAAAGGATGACCTGTTTTGTGAATCTTTGGTAATCCATAGGTAATCCATAGGTGGGAGAATACCATCCGTACATAGTAATTGTTTATATTGCAATTCAGAAATATATTTTTGATTTTTCCACCTCAGGATCGTATCTCTTATTTTCCTAGTGAGAATTAAAGTTGGATCTTTACTAATATTTATGTAAGTAGTTGTGTCAGATAACATCTCGGTGATTCTTTGTTTATACGATTCTTTTTCCAATGCTACCGTGCTATTGCCTTTGTCAGCTCTTGTAAAAATAATATCAGGATTATCGTTCATAAACACTTTTGTGGCTTTAACCAGACTCGAAATTTCGGAGTAAAACGGAAATCTCGGAGCGAAGGAAAGAAGATTGTTAATAATCGGAATGGAACGGTTCCTGATGGCCAGAATCTTATTTATGTGTAAGCCCCAAGTGTTGCCTTCCGTACTTTTAATAAATTCAATGACCGTCTTTTTCTTGTTGTTTGTAGGTAAAGAAAAATTATCCCCCAATTGTAACAAACATTAAACTTTATCCGGTATTGAATACGGGGTTAAATTAATGAACCATTTCTCCCTAATGTGCGTAAGGGAAGATTCAGGAGTGATCGAAAACTCCGAAGGGTCAATGTGAACGTTGAAAGAGCTCAATCTATCTAATCGATCTATCAAATCAATTGTTACGTATGGTGCCTGAAACGGCCTTAAATAAATTACTTGAGATTTTCAACCTGATTATGGAGGATGGTTCATTTCCTGATTGTTGGAGGTTCTTTGATGTCTCGTTGATTCCGAAGCCCGGTAGGAGCGAATTCAGACCAATTTCGTTGGCTTCTGTACCCTTAAGATTATGGAAAGGTTGGTTAAGGTAAGATTGGAGAAATATCTTGAATTGGATAATTCCTAATTGTCAATTTGGATTTAGAAGAGGTAAATCATGCGAGAATTGCCTTGCCTTCATTAACCTGGAAATTTATAAATCCTTTGTCCAACATCAAATGATTGGGGCAATTTTTCTGGATATTAAGGGAGCTTATGATAATGTCAATCCTCAGATCTTGTTCAAGATGATTAATGGACTTAATATTCCTATGGGTTATAAGAGGTTTCTTAGGAATCTGATTGGTCCAAGAAATGTAAACTTTTATGAGTCGGGTAGATTTTGTAGGAGCCATCTTCTTCAGAATGGTCTTCCTCAGGGCTCAATTCTTAGCCCCGATCTTTTCAAGCTCTATTTGAAGGACATTCTTCAGATTATCCCGCATAATGTTAAAGTAATACAATTTGCCGATGATGTGGCCTTTTTGTGTTCTGACTCGAATCTTGACATAATTTTATCAACTTTGAGAAGTACTTTCGATATAGTTGAGAGTTGGTTGTGGGACTTGGGTCTTAATATCTCATTTCCTAAGACTCAATTTACTATTTTTTATAGGAAAAGATCGATTGTTATCCCGGCTAATTTGGAAGTTGCTAATGGACTCCTTCCTTTTCTTAATACAATTAAATATTTGGGTATGAATATGGACGTGGGCCTCAGGTGGCGAGATCATATTAGGTTTTTACGTACTAGAACCATGTGCTTTTCTAACATATTGAAATGGCTGACGGGTCGTGCATGGGGTATTGATCCTCGTAAGGCTATTAATTTTGTCAACGCCACCATCGGAGCACAACTTGAATGGAGTGCAATATGGTACCTTAGTGCAGCTAATATATACGTGTCTATTGTTGAGAGTCTTTTGTGTTCAGCCTTTAAGATAGTGTTGGGATTACCTAAATCGTCCCCTAATAGGGTATGCTGGTTTTTCGGTGAGCAGAAATCATTTAGAAGAAGAGTTGCATACAAGTGTGATAAATTTTTATTGAAGGCAATTCAGCTGAAGAATAATAGGCTTATAAATAGGATTGATAATCTCTATAATTTGTCTACTAATGCGGCTCCTAGCAATATTCCGTTTATAATTAAAAAATGGCCGATGGTTAGATATAGTTTGTACCCAGATAGCAATGCCTGATGATCAGATTTTATCACGTCATGATCTTCTGATATTGACCGAAATGTGATGTATGTCTTGTGATCATATTGTGATGATACACATCATGAGTACAAGTTAACATGTATATGAGGAAATATATGAGCTCAGATATTGACGTTACTTAGCCAACTCATGATAATCACATGCTGACCCTGGTGGAAATAATTTTACAACAATTACCGCGAGCGCTAGTACCGCACGCTGCCGCGACGCGGCTATACCACGCGTCACTTTCTCGTAATCAAAAATCATCACGCGCTAGTATAAGAGGCGAGCTTGTGAGAAGCCTAATTACAATGTTCTTTGCTGCAGATCAGCTTAAGTGATACCTCTGGTATCACATAGTGCAGAGGTCTGCGAAGCAATTTTTGATAAATTGTTGGATATGTCTTACTTATTTATTTACTTGTTTTTAAATAATTTTTTTATGAAATATTTAAAATTGTTGTCATTTCTTGAGCTTTATATGCACACAATATGCAGTATTTCATTGAACATTTATGTGTTTATTATGTCACTATTTTGTAAACTTTTATAGATTTCATCACATGTCTGCATTCTGAGCAACATATGAGCCCGCATCTGTGTCTATTCTTGCCATCATGTTTTTAATAAACGTGAGTACAATATGTACTCAGAACGAACACATTTTGCTATCTGGGTACATCTGGAATTTTCATCCTACTTTTTCTTATCCCTTCAGGTTTGATCTATCATCTACTTCGTTTGATATAACATCCGGTGTGTTAGCAAAGAATAACGACTCTCCTAATCAGGCATTTAGTAATCTTATTTCTTTTAATAGGACATCTCCTCAGGAGGTCGTCGTGTATACAGATGGCTCTAGGTCGGAATCAGCTGACGGAAGTCTTGTCGGTTGTTCTGTTTGGGTCCCTCAGTTCGATCTTTTATTTAAATATAAATTGAGCGATCTGTCGAGCTCTTTTACGGCGGAAGGTGTTGCAATTACCAAGGCTATTGACCTTGTATGGACTCAGTCATGGAATTTCGTTAACATATGTACGGACTCTCTCAGTATTATTCAGGCATTAAAGAACTCGAAACATAATTATAAACTTTCTCCACTTATCCCAGATTTGAAAATGAAGCTTACTTTGGCGGCTTGTGAAAACAAGGTTATTAGATTTACCTGGTGCCCATCCCATAAAGGGATTCAGGGTAATGAGATAGCGGATAGGGCAGCTAAGGAGGCTTCAGTCGAAGGGTCCTTTATTGGTAATAAGATCTCGTTCAAGGATGCACTTTCTTGTAACTTACGTGTTTACGAGAATATAGATACCCAATTTCTCAATGACATTAATGTGGGATCTGGAATGTATTATATGAATAATTTTACATCTATTAGATTGAGTTTTTTATCAAAATATAGCTGAGGTTTTCGTTCCGATTTTTGTTCTTTGATACGCCTAATTACAGGATACCCACTAGTCGGTACTACGAAATATAAATTTGGTTGGGTTGACTCCCCGGAGTGTATATGCGGATACGAAATTCAGGATATTAATCATATTTTTTGGTCTTGTTCTTTATATGATGAGGAAAGATCAGTATTAATCGAAGGATTGTTAAAGGAACATTTATTTGCACCATTCTCTGTGGAATACTTGAAACTTGAAAGGAAACTTGAATGTGAAAGTGATTAAATTAATCGTATCGTTTATTAATAGTTTAAACGTTAAAATATAATTTTGCTAGCAAACCTTAGAGTACTCATAGGGTAATTTGAGAACAAGTTACATTTGGATATCGAATTACCGAGAGGGCGCCTCCGACCCAACTAGAGGCTCCTCTAGGGACTTAAGTATCGTGGTACTTTGACTCAACAGTGAGTCGGAAATCCATTGGGTCTTTAGAAGAAGAAGAAGGAGAAGAAGAACCTATATATCAAGAGACACGGTAGTGTCTCGCGTCAAGTACGCGCGGAGCGATATCGACCGTGACTCTTTACGCGACGCGACGATTAATATTTTTTCTGATTCAAGGTAATTGTTTTATTTATATGTAATTATCCTATTATTATCAAGAGACACGGCAGTGTCTCGCGCCAAGTACACGCGAAGCGAGACCGCACTGTGACTCTTTTACGCGACTAATTGTAAGTGCATGTGACAGGAATTATAGTAGTTTACGTTTACGTGAGTATTACTTCTGTAGTAACTTATACAAACGATATCATCGTAGTTACTATAAAATCTCCCGTTTATGCAGAGGAATTATCGTATCGTAACCCATACAGCACAAAATGTTTTCAAAAAATATTTCTAAATATTTCTATAAAAATATTGCGAGAAACATTTTAAAATGGTTTTAGGAATATTTTAAAATGGTTTAAAAACTTTTTGTGGTAACATTTTTAAGAATATTTTAAGAATATTTTAAAAATATTTTTTTAAATGTTTTTTTTTTATTACCCAGGCAAAATTTTCTTAAATATTTAAAATATATTTTTGAAATATTAATTTAAATCTACATATTTATTGTATCATAATCTTGTTTCAAAATATTTAATAAATATTTTTATTTCTTATTGGTTTTATAATCTTTTTTCAAATATTTTTAAAAATCTTTTTGAAATATTATGAAATATTCTTAATTAAGAAAGATGCATGGTAGCACATCTTTTCGTGCTAGTTTGCAACGACGCCGCTAGGCGGCGCATAATGGTAAGACTAACTCGTAAGTAAATTTTAGTTGGGATCTAATATAAGCAGGCCTCCGGCGGAGCAAAATCATGAAATTCGCAACACATATCTTTGCCAGCAATACAACGCAAGGCTTACCCAACACCACACACACTGCGATGCTATAAATATACAAAATATTTTCCAAAATAAAATGTAAAGATGTATCCCAGTAAGCAAAAAATCATTATTACAATGTTATTGCAACGATATTCTAGAACTTGTAATGTTGTTAAATATGTAGTTCTTAATGTTGTATAGAACATCATTATGAACATACTTTGACCACGATTCCGAAATTTCAGTAATGTTGAAATGGAAGTGCCATAACGTTGCAAATAACATTGCGCTAAGGTTTTTCTATCATTCCTGTAATGTTTTTGAGATAAAAATTTAAACGTACTATCAACTTTATTACAATATTATATTAAGATTACCGTAATATTAATTCTAACATTTATTTAAAGTTGTTATTGATATTTTGTTTTCATTTCAGGCAATATGTATTTATTTTCAATAAAATACACTACACTAATTACTATAAAAAAGTAGTTTTATTTATATGAACAAACATATATACATATACATATATAGGTTTTATTATTAGATTTATTTCGTGTGCCAATTATCTCTGCGAATTATCTCTACCAATTATCTCAGAAAGTATTGATCCTAGGAAGGGATCCTAGGAAGGGGTTTTTGAAGTCAGCCTTCGGATAAGGGAAATTAAGGTGCCTTCTAACTCTTCTTTAGGCAATACGATACAGATGCTCTAGTTCAATATAACTCTTTTACTATTTTTTTTCTAAACTCTTATTCTTTCCTTTTAAATAGATTATTAATATTTCCGGATCTTTACCAAACAGTTGCTGGACAATAAGAATTTCTCGTTCAATTTCATAAATATTAGTAACATCTTCAGTGATTCATTCTGTGTATCAAAATACATTATGTCTGTTAAGTTAGCACCCCCCCCCCCCCACAAAAAACCGGAATAACACATATGTAAAAATTAAGTGCTCTTTGTGTGCTAATTATGTGCTCTATTCACGATTTTTGTGCTCGAGCGGTTTCGCGGGAAATTGCTATTGAAAGTAGGGATGCTGGCTTAACGTAAGCTAGCACCCCCACTCATTAAAATTACATATAGAATAAAAAACTTAATATGGTAAAATTATGTGCTTTTTATGTGCTTTTAAATGTCTCAAACAAAATTAGTCTATCTGTAATAGTTTAAAAGATATACGCAAAAAAGATCTATATACTACTGGTATAAGAGTAAAGTATCAGTTAAAATACAGAAAGCGAAATAATTCTTGTCTTAAAATGTTTCTCGATTAATGTGTTCTCGAAATATGCACAATGAAATTTTCGTGCTTATCCCCTTCGGCGACCCAAACGTGAGAACCCATACGTACAAGAGTAAAGTACCAGTTAAAATACTAATAGCAAACTGATTTTAGTCTTAAAATGTTCCTCAATTTATGTGCTTTCAAAATATACAGAATAAGATTTTTGTGCTCATCCCCTTCAGCTGACAAACCTTCCTAAAAGTGAGCACCACTATACTTTCAAGAGTAAAGTTCTTACTAATATAACGATTCGTTTCCAGCCTATTGATTATAAGCTGAAAATGTTTTATGAGCTTGTGGAATATGTACAATAAAATTTTACTGCTGACTCTTTTTTTATGAAAAAAATTATGAAAAAATCTAAATAACATTAATTGTTTTACGAAAATGTTAAAACATTATTATTTTATAATTTTATTTTGTAATTTTTATTTTATAATTTTTTCTAATCTAGTTATTCCTATACGTACAATATATTTAAGATTAATGCTAATTTGATGTTGATTTTGCTATAAAGACAGAAACAATAATTTACAAAATTAAATTAGTTAAAATTGTTTTTGTTAATGTATTGATTAAATTGTTTAATAAGACTTTAGAAAATTTTTTAAAATTAGTATTTTTTGCATAAATATTGTTATACGAAAAATTGTTAGCAAAACGTAGGTTAGTTATCAGTATCAAATATTTGATAGGGAGTAAATGGAAGAAGTAGGGGAGACCGGGGCCTAACCGTCGCCGGGGTTGAACCGTCAAATCAAATATCTCGGAATCTGTATATTGTGCGAACTCGCTATTAACATTGTAAACGCTACTTATGGTACCCATGTGACCAACGGAGTTTCGGCAGGTTACCTGCCGTGTTATGATTTTTACGAGGGCAAACGTGTTTTCGGAAGGTGAAAGTTACATTTTCTGCGCGTGGAAATTTTGTAATATCTGCAATAATATTTGCTCTCCAAATCTCGAGGTACGTGATTATAAAGAGTAATGTGATTATAAAGAATAAAGTAACATTTTACTTTACACACATGTAGCTATCGTTTGATAAAGCGAAAAAAAATTGAGGATTCGGTGATGTTTTGAACTCAAAATATCGATTTAGCCAAAAAAATAGATCGATCTTTTTGTTATAAACAAAAAAATATTCAACGTATTGCTTTTTTTTCGTCAAACGTTAGCTACATGTGTGTAAAGTAAAATGTTCTTGGGTTTTTGTTGCAGGATTAATGGGAAGACTCAAATCGTGCACACCGTCAACTGGGGATCATCGCGCGTCGAGGGGATGGGAGGTGTATTTTTGGGAGGAAATAATATTCAATTTTTTTGTGAATAGATAAAAGATAAATAAATCCACATGTCAAATTTCGCATTGATCCGTTGTATAGTTTCTTCACCAGAAAATTAGAAAAAGCGACAAATTTAGCGGAAAAAAAGAGATTCCCCCCAATATGAGTTATGAGTAAGTATTGCAAAGTTGCTAAATATTATGGAGAATTTTTCACTGAGATTCTGAACAATATATAAATATATATAAATAAACATATGTTTAACTAATTTTTAACATTCTCTTTCTAATAATAGAAACAAAATGTAATTTTCAAAATTAGTTACTCTTTAGTAAACTTTAATTTGTATTTATATAGAATCTCTTGTGTATTGTTTTTCATGACAATATTATATGAAGATAGTGCAGTTCACTCTACAATTGCGCGACTAATACTTGAAGGATATATTTGTTTTATGATGTATATAAAAGAATATGGTAATAGAATATTTAGATATTGCACATATAATTATTATGGCGGCTAAGAGCGCCCTGACAGACGGCGGCTCAACCGCCACACCGAGCGCACACGAGCGCGCCCCTGCCAAACGGCAGCCCGTTCTACACGCCCTGCCAGAGCGCGCGCGCCAGCGGCACGGCAACCAGCCGCGCGCGGTAAACACGCGCTACCAGCGCGAGGATGAACACAACAAGCTTCCGCCGATAGGCGGCTGAGCTTTCGCGAGTTCAATGTTCTGCAAGGACGTGTATATAAGACCGCACCAGGAAAGCCCCAGCAGCATTCACGGCTCACATACTCCTGATACCGGAGCACAGAGAGTGATAGTCTTTTTGGATAACCAACGATCGAGCTGCCACCAGAGATTAGCGACGCCTGTCAACCTACGCTCAACGCAGCCATCGAGGGAGCCGACAACTAGTCGGGATATACAGCTGCGGAGGTCGACTCTTCCACGCCGGACGGAGCCGACGCCCCGTCACCTCCGCCGCCTTCGTCAGGAGACGAGGCCGACCAGGGACCACCGCCGTAGCGGGATACCATCGGCACTTTTCCGGGCCACACAAACGCCCCACACAAACGGTCCTTCTCAGGACCATGCCTGTACATAGAAACTGTAAAGGCCATCGCACACAAAATTGCATAGGCTGCATAAGCATAGCATAAGACCGCTGGACCAATGAGCATCCAGCATAAAGTCGCCATATTGATTTACATAAGATGCTCATTGGTCCAGCGGTCTTATGCTATGCTTATGCAGCCTATGCAATTTTGTGTGCGATGGCCTTAAATATACTAGACGTAAGAATAAATACTGTATATGCCAGATTTCAACATCTCATCATTTGCGACTCCACGACACTGCGCATCCTACCGTCCACAAGCGAGCGAACGATAGCGAGCGAAACGAGTATCAAAATGTGTATCAAAAAATTACATTGACCAAAAAAATTAATGTGATTTTTATGCTTTTAAAATCATTGTGCATATTTCGGGAGCACATAAATTGAGGAACATTTTAAGACTAAAATCAATTCGCTATCTATATTTTTACTGGTACTTTACTCTTGTACGTATGGGGTGCTCACGTTTGGGTCGGCCGAAGAGGATGAGCACGGAAATCTCATTGTGCATATTTCGAGAATACATTAATCGAGAAACATTTTAAGACAAGAATTATTTTGCTTTCTGTATTTTAACTGATACTTTACTCTTATATCAGTAGTATATAGATCTTTTTTTGCGTATATCTTTTAAACTATTACAGATAGACTAATTTTGTTTGAGGCATTTGAAAGCACATAAAAAGCAAATAATTCTAGCATATTGAGTTTTTTATTTTATATGTAATTTTAATGAGTGGGGGTGCTAGCTTACGTTAAGCCAGTATTCCCAGTTTTAATTGCAATTTCCCACGAAACCGCTCGAGCACAAAAATCGTGAATAGAGCACATAATTAAATAAAGAGCACTTAATTTCTGCATATGTGTTATTCCGGTTTTTTTGTGGGGAGGGGGATGTTAACCTAACAGACATAAATACATTATGTTACTTTTTTACCTTTTAAGATTTTTTTCTTTGTTTACGGGTGTTTGCAAATCTAAGCCATTCCATTATAGAGTGTTCCAAGTCTTTCTCTGTATTACAAGGGATTGTTGTCTAATAGCCTCTAAAACAAGAAGAATTCAATATAGTTTAAATAAGAGAAAGTTGTAATTTAATATATACATAATTTAATTATAATAAGCAGCTTTACTTACGACTTGCGTAAAAGCTTCTTGGTCATCTTTTAGCATTTCCTCAAAAGTAAGAAAACTGTTAATAGGAGTTAAGGAAAGATATTCTCCAATCTTAGTATCTTGTACAGAGTTTTCCTTATGATATATTGTTCACTGATGTTTATCTTAGCCAGGGTCAAATTTTTCAAATGGTGGTTTCTTGAATTTAATACAACAATTGATCCCATATGTTAAGACATATTCATTGCCCTGTACATATAAAATATGCTTACAATAATATATTTATATACTTTAGAGTGTGATAGCACATATATGGGAAAAAAATATAGAAATAAATAAAAAGTCAGTTTTGGTCTTGTTTGTACTGATCGTTTGTTACATCTATCAACTTTATACTAATTTTATACTAAATTACTCTTTCAGTGATACATGCAAACGATGATGTATTAAAGCTGTACAATACTTCTTCAACAAATTGTCTTCATACATATTGTACCAGCTTTATACGTTATCATTTACATATTTCGCCAAATTTTGAGGTTATTTTATAGAAAGTTACACTGTTTGCGGTACCATCGAAATAATAGCATTGACGAACCTTGATGATATTTTTGATGTCCAAGGACAAGTCTATTATCGAACGTAGATAAATTAATTGATATTTCCTCTCTTTTGTAAATCTCTCTTGTAAATCGGAAAATGAATCCTGCATCACCAGCTACTATTCATAGCACGTATGGTTAATTGAATTCTTATCATTAATATACAACTTTTAGAATATAATAGTTACTTACTTATATATATAAATATGCTGTAAATAAAGAGCACTCCGCACTGCTCGATCGACACACGTGTATACGTACTCACGCATCGTATGTAGGATAATCATGTACATCATGACTGTCGCGATGAGCGTTGCGCACAATATAAAACAATAACATTATAACAACAGAAAATTAATATACTACCAACGTTATTTCTAAGTCCAAATTACAAGGAATTTTGAACTGTTGCATTGATCTCAAATAAATGTCAGAGTAACATTTGAAAAATATTTTCTGTAACGTTTTTAAAATATTTTAACAACATTCAAAAAAATCATATTACGAAATAATATTTTTTAAATATTTATATAATATTATTAAAAAACATTTTAAAAATACACATAAAGTCAATATTTTTAAACGTTAATTTAATGTTCCTTGCTTACTGGGATATTTTTCAAATATTAAACAAATCTTTCAAACGTGAAACAATTATTGCTGATTGGGTCAAACATATTTTATTTTTTGAAGCAAAATTTCTAAAAAATTTTACAAATATTATTGAATATATTTATTTGCAATCTTTTAAAAATATTTTTGAAAATATTTTTCTGACATGATCTGGCAGACATAGAAACATTCTAAAAATATTTTTGTAAATTATTTTAATCTTCCTAAAAAATATTTTTAAAATATTTTAAAAATATTCATCGTTTCCTTACAGTGCCAGACTAGAGTCAAGCTCAACAGGGTCTTCTTTCCCCGCTAATTTTTCCAAGCCCGTTCCCTTGGCAGTTCCCTTGGTTTCGCTAGATAGTAGATAGGGACAGTGGGAATCTCGTTAATCCATTCATGCGCGTCACTAATTAGATGACGAGGCATTTGGCTACTTTAAGAGAGTCAAGGTGCCTTTTCATGGGCGTCAGTTGACGCTCGAAATCAAGTTCGGGTAAGGTTAGATTAGTATAATGTCGCCGATATTCTGACGCGCAATGAAAAAGGTTTTCATGCGTCAATTTTTGGAACTCGCGTCGATTGATACACATAACCTGCAGTGTTATTATTGCAGATTACAGTAGTTTTCGAAAAAATGTGTTCGCCGTCAATGAAATATTATGAGTGGATGGTAGAATGTGCAAATATTATAAATTCAAGAAATTCAGAAATTCAAAAAAGACGAATAGCAGTAGCATTTGCCGTGATAGCTGCAATTGAAGAAAATAAAAGGAGGAAATATAAAAAAAAGAAATACTGGGTTGCAGAGATTTTTGAGAATCGCGCAGTGCATGGATTTTACCACGCGATGTTTCCTATTTTGCGTTTAGAAGATTCGCGATTTATAAATTATTGTCGTATGTCTGCAACTGAATTTGAAGAATTGTTGTGCTTAGTAGGGCCAACGATAAGCAAACAATATGTTGTACGTGATCCAATTTCTGCACCAGAGCGATTAGCATTGACTTTAAGGTTGGTATATACTTTATAGAAATATGATTTCACTCACAGTTTTGAGAAAAGCATTCTTAGTTTAGAAGTATTGGGTTCAAACTTTTCAGATTTCTTTTTGGTATTTCAGGTTTTTAGCATCCGGTGATAGTATGACATCTCTGTCATATCAATATCTGGTGGGAATTACAACAGTAAGCAACATTATTAAAGAAACGTGTCAAGCTATATGGAATGCGTTGTGTCCTGTAGTTTTGAAGCCTAATATGAAAGCTGAATGGCTAGCAGTCTCCAAAAGTTTCAATGAAAAATGTCAATTCCCACATTGCATAGGAGCTTTGGATGGAAAACATATAACGATTCAAGTATGTATTAACATTGACATAACTTTTACTCTCACTGAGAATTGTAATGAATAATATATATAAATTGATGTGCATGTTTCATATGTGCAATTTATATGACTGAAATACAAAACCAATTTAATTATGTGTTCTTTTAGTGTCCTAATAAAAGTGGATCCGCATATTACAACTACAAAGGAGCTCATAGTATTGTGCTGTTAGCGATGTGTGATGCTAATTACATATTTGTCTCGATAGATATTGGAGCTTACGGTAGACAAAGTGATGGGGGTATATTTAAACACTCGCTACTTGGCCAAAAGTTGGAAGCCAATACAATGGATTTGCCAGCACCTAAGCCACTTTGGGAAAATGGACCTGATTTGCCATATGTAATCGTAGCTGATGAAGCATTCCCTTTGACTCCTTACTTACTTCGGCCATATTCGGGAAAAGATGGACTCTCTACGGAGCAGCGTATTTACAACTATCGGTTAAGCCGAGCTAGAAGGATGATCGAGAATTTATTTGGAATACTTGCCAGCCAATGGAGAATCTTCCGAAGACCTATCTTAGCATCAGTAGAAAACGTGATTAAGATAGTGCAGGCAACAATTTGTTTGCATAATTTTTTACGAATGAGCAATATTAATAACGCAGGAAATTATGGAAATCCGGAATTGGTTGATCGTGAAGATGAAAATTATGATATAATACCAGGACAATGGAGATGTACAGTTACAAATAACAACGCTTTCAATGACATTGTTACGTCCTGCAGACTCCACGATTTCCCTTTTTCGCGGGAATTCTTGTGCGCCTAAGAGTGGCCCTTAAGATTGGGATACACAAACCGAGCACGGACGGTTATCGATCGGGGAGTGAGTTTAGACCTCCTCACATTCCTTTTTTTTATGATCAAATAAAACCAACCCTCCAGATGACGAATTGGTGACAGACGGGGCATATGGTGACCAGATTCTCAGCAACCTTATCGGGCCCATAACTATAAACCCGGCGACACGACGCGTAAAAGGGGCCTTAATTCCAGACAGGGGTTGATGGGGATCTGTACTATATCGTGCGACTAGCTCAAATTTCCCGCGCAATGTTCCGACAAACAGAAACAAGATCTAAAACGTGCTTTTGGAAATCTTGTAAGAGCACGTGGCGGAAGTTTCTGTTTGCACTTAGCAATAAAACTGCAATAAAACTGAACTTAAGATTAGAAGGATATGCGTCGTCTGTCGGTAATTCGAGCAGGGTCGCGAGATAAATAAGGGACCCTAATAAAAGAGAAATCGGCGATAGTCGAAAAACAAATGAGTCACTGGAGGAAGCGATAGGTTGCACCCCCAGCAAGACAGTGGGGGCCTTACGAGGGGACTCGCCAATGAACAGCCGGAAAAATCGACAACCGTCTCTAGCTTTCTAGGATAGGCGAAAACCTAAGAGTCCACCTCTTGGGTGAAGACCACATCCCACCCAATAAGAAATTCTTAAACACAAATTAGAAGAATCCCGCCAACCAAAAGTTCCCAAAACGAAAACCAGACACCTCCCACAAGGAAATCCACCCTTTCCACCCTTGGAACTTTCCTATAAAAATCGCGACTTTAAGCACTTACACCACTTCCGATCCGGCACGAGACAGTTCAGTTCTGAGTCCGTATACTCATTCTAGTTTCGTTTTCTATTATATTGAAAACAATTTTCTGTTGTTCGCCACCCTAAAGAATCGCGAGTAAATTCTGTGCGCGCTAAGTGCCACCAACCATCTTACCGACCCGGCGAGACCTGCGGTCAGCACCAGGCCCGACAGAGATACATATATACGCATACATATATACCTGCTTCATCAAAAAGTTAGTCCCACATACATATATATATATATATATATATATATACGTATATATCGGCTCCCCTTCGTTTATATATTCACGGGTTAGGGAAGTCTCTCAGTTATAACCTTCCATCCCTCTAACTACCTTCGACTATTTTTAACCCTATTACTTCCGAATTAGCCGATTTATCGGTAGATCCGCCATAGTCTTTCTCTATTGCTTTGAGTTAGCTGACTCGTCGGTGGACCGAGGTATATTGCTTTGAGTTAGCTGACCCGTCGGTGGACCGAGGTATATTGCTTTGAGTTAGCTGACCCGTCGGTGGACTCGAGGTAAATTGCTTTGAGTTAGCTGACTCGTCGGTGGACCGAGGTATATTGCTTTGAGTTAGCTGACTCGTCAGTGGACTCGAGGTATATTGCTTTGAGTTAGCTGACTCGTTGGTAGACTCGAGGCACTCCTTGGATTTCGTTAATCTCCAAAACCTGAGGTGACTTCCCCGCAGTTGGCGGATTTTAATATTTAACAATCCGCTAACTTGTAGTGGATTCGGCCGGTCCCACCCATGAGAAGTCGCGAAACGCCGCGAGACACGAAAGACGTCGTCAACATAAGCGGGCGCGAAAGGAGGTCGAAACCCAAGGATCGGAATTCCCCCAGGAACAAGATAACCCCGGTCCTCCGCATCTCGCCATTCCACCGCCTCCACCAGCGTTTACGGAGGAGCCCTGTTGTTCATCACGGGAGAATCGCCCCGTTGCCGCACCCCGTCGCGTTGTCCTACCCTCTCGCCTTGTTCCCGCACCTTATCGGCCTGTTTGTCGGGTGGCCCCGTTTCGCGTGGTCCCCGTCAACCCCGATCCCGCCACCTTGCTTGAACCTCCCGATTCCCCCTCCTCTTCCCGAGGACCATCCCCGACTCCGTCGACCGCCTCGACCCTTGACATCCACGAGGAAATGGTCGCTCCCGAAATAGTCACCCTAGATTAACAATCATTTTTTTTTATCCATAAATTCTTGTCCCTCTGTTTTCACTCCCCAAACATTTCTTTATATTTATTTCTTAATGTCGACTTAAATTAGTTTCAAGTACTCATATACACCACACGCGCACTTAATCAAATCATTATGCTATTCAATGCCGATCTCGATGTAATAATAGCGGGCAGGATGTCCACTTCCAAATAGATTTCCCCTCAAAAGGTCCTGCCCTATCGCCCCCGCACTTTTGTGACACCCGCGAAGAATGCGCACACTAACTCTCCTTTGTATACATATATACATTTTACACTAACGCCTATATAGTTTACAATTAATTATTTTTTTTTTATACTAAATAACACTTCTTTTTATGTCAAATAAATATAAATACTTATGTTAAAGATATCTCCATTCATTCTTTAATTTAAGACCTCACCCACCACTAATCTCCCTCTCGAAATTGCACGAGGTCCGATCCTGAGTTACAGGGATTAAATTCCTTGACTCGAAAGAGGACCGACGATCGCACCGCTCACGGAAGGCGTCTTAGTCATAAAAGTGCGTTCGGCTCGTGCCACGCGCCTCAGAGCGCATACCTGCGAGCAGTACTCTTAAGCGTCTAGTTGCGTCCTTCCTTACCCCGACCCCTCTGGTTAGCCTTTCCCTCGCTTCCCAGATTTTCTTATCCTAATCCCGGGGTTGGACGTAACAATATCGATTCCTGTGGAACAAATAACCATTCTCGTACTTCCGCTGCTATCAGAAATAATTTTTGCGAATATTTCAATGAAGAGGGTGCAGTAGCATGGCAATATTTACAGATTTACAAACAATAGTTCTTCTCGTTTAATATTAAACAGTGGTTTACTATTGAAGGTACTTTATTATTGAAAAATAACCTATTTGTAAATAGAAGGACGTAATAATTCCCTGAATTACATTTTCTGATAAACATTTTATTGTGTAAACATAAAATGTTAACATGTATAAACATTTGTATTGAATAAACATTTTGAGAGCTTTCCCTAGCGATACAAGTAGACATGAGTATTTTATATAAAGCTTTCTTTATGTATTAATATATTTTATAAACTTTTTGTGTATTTAAATATATTTTATTGTGTATTTATTTCACAACCAACGTTTTCTTCTAGCTCAGCGTTGCAAAGTATTTGCAAGATGTTGCACATTGTTGCGTTGCTTTTTCTTTTTGACAGATTTTCAGTTTGGTTGCCACGACTATACCAAACTCAGTGACCTGAGGCATTGGTGGAAGTTTCACAGATGGCAACGGAGTACTTATTGCTTCAGCCATTCGCTCGATGGAGTCCTTCCAATTTCTACTGGAACTTTTATCTGTTAGGGACAATTTATTGAAAAAATTAATTTATGTAATTGGTATAAACTATAAAAAGATAATATTCGTATATCCTTCATTGGATAATAGTCACTTTGTTGTAAAATACTTCTCTTGAATTAAGTGAATAAAAATGCTTACCCGTTTGGGAACTATTTGACGCATCCTCTTCAGAAAAAGATTGCCGCTGGCTTTCATTTGAGATTGTTCTGCAAAATGAAATACCTCGAATAATATTGTGACCATTACTATTAATGCAAAAAATTGATATAAAGTTTAAATACGGTTTATGTAACAATGTGTCACGAATAAAAGACATTTGGTCATGAAACCGCCACTTTTTCCGTCGAGAAACTCTGCCCGAGCCACTCGGCTGCCGCTCCTCAGCAATAATCTTCATGAAGGTGTCTCATAATGATTTCCAACGTTTCGCAGCACCATCAGCGCTTATTTCTCCTAAAGTACAAAATATTTATAAATATTTATTTAAAATATAAATTAATTACAAAGATAAAGTAATGCATTACCAGGGAGGTCCCCCGTAGCCCTCGGCGGGGGAACAGGCAGTACAGAGAGAGAGCGAAGAAGAGTTACGGAAAAGGGTGACACGGAGAGGAGGGAAGGCGGAGGAAGAGCGATAGGGGTGAAGGAAGCAGAGAGGAGGTGGAGCAAATGGAGGTGAGGTGAATAGGAAGAGGAGACGGCAGAAATTGGTCAGAGATGAGGAGGCCGGAGAATGAGGTTAGGTCGACGGGAACACGGGAGAGGAAGCAGATGGCACGAGAGGCGAGAGCGGCACGACAGTTAAGGCGGATTCGCAACACGCAGCACTGCAACGGGTGGCAGGGACAAGCGGCGAGATCGAGAGAGCGAAGGGAGGGGACAACGGAGCGAGGTGAACAGGTAAGGTAAACACGTGGCGGCAGTAGAGAAGGCGGACCGAGGAGACGAGTGCGAGTGGTGGAAAAGAGTAAGCGGTTGCCAGAGAAAGAATTGGAGGCGGAAGGAGCGAAGGTAAGGTGGAGGTGAAAGAGAGAAGGGCGATAGGTCAGAGGAGGAGAGGAAGGAGAGAGAGAGAGCGGAGCAAAAGAGAGGTGGTTAATATAAGTGCATTTTCAGTTGTCTCAGGATGGAAGAAAAAGGAAGAGCTTTAGTGGACGCGGTAGAGAGGATGATGGAGGAGAAAGTGAGGAGGATGCTGAAGGAGGGGAAGGAGGACAATAAAAGGAAGGAGGAGAGGATGGAGGAGCTGGAGGAGGAAGTAAGGAGATTGAAAAGGAAGGTGGAAAGAATGGAGCAGAATGGAGGTAAAAGGAAGAGGGAAGAGTACGAGGAAAGGAGACCTGAGAAGAAGAAATGGTGGGGGGTGGGGGGTGAGAACGAGGAAGAGCTGAGGAAGAGAAATGTGATTCTAAGGATAGAGAAAGAGAAATGGGAAGGAAAAGAATCGAATTGGGAGAAGGTTAAGGAATTGTTCACAGAAGGACTAAAGGTGAGAGTGGAGGTAAGGGAAGTAAGGCTGATCGGACAGAGAGGTGCGTGGCTGACGTTCTTAGTGAGACTGGGGGGCGAGGAGGAGAAGCGGCGAGTCCTGGAAGCAAGGAGGAGAGCAGGGAGCAGTATGGGGGTGAAGTTAGATGAAGATAAATCGGTGGAGAGGAGGGATAGAGAGAGAGAAGAGAAAGGGAAGAGGTTAGAAAGGAGTAGGGAGGATGCCAGGAGCGAAACGAGATCCGAGGAGGAGGAGATTTCTAGAGGAATGGAAGAGAAGATCCTCATGGATTCGGATGAGGAGGAAAAAGGCAAGAGGAAGAGGGAATGGGCAAAATAGAGAGCGGAAGGGAGACGCAAAGGAAGGAGGGAGGTAGCAGAAGAAGTCGCGGAGGATGCTGAGGAAGAGGAAGAGGAGAGGGCAGGATGCGAGGGGGGGGAGGGGAAATTAATAATTGTGAGGTCGTAAGAGACCAGGGTAAGGGTACTGTGTGTTGTACGAGGTTTGGGAACGTTCCTCTCAAAAACGCCTTGTAAACCCTGCGGGGAAGGCAATAAATTTACATACATTTACATACAAGTAATGCATTACCATTTAACTCAGTGGAAATATCCTGCCACATCTGCTTTGTTTGTTTTCGACCACGGGGCAAGGGGCAATTGAAAGTTATATAGTGGCTCATGCCTTCTCACTTCTTCAATCAGTCTTTCGTCTATATCTCTAGATTGGTTAAAAGAGTTGATCGCCTCAGAAACGGGTACATCAGGGTCCTGTTGTGAAGTTGTCGGGTCAACAACAATTCTTTCCATGCCTCTTGGTAG
Organism: Temnothorax nylanderi; assembly: GCF_030848795.1. Taxonomy (NCBI): domain Eukaryota; kingdom Metazoa; phylum Arthropoda; class Insecta; order Hymenoptera; family Formicidae; genus Temnothorax; species Temnothorax nylanderi. Next base: position 27,133 of record NW_027249966.1, read on the forward strand.
AGCGCTTTTGCGAATTATGTCTCCATTTTCTACAAGCAATTATTACACATATTACAAATTATGTTTAATGTAAAACGTACAAATAACAAACATTGATAGGTTTGTCCTAATTTAAATTAGGACAAACAACAATATTTTTATGTTGTATAAATATACCGAGACGGTCTTGCACTGCACGTTTACTTGGTGCGATACTTATCATGTCTTTTATTTCATATTATATTCCAAATCGTCCTCTACGAGGAAAATTTTACTTGAAATATATAGTACACGTAACGTATACTATATTATGTCCAGGAAAATTTTCCTCGTAGGACGTTTTGGAACCTCAATATATAATTTTAACCTTAAAATTAGGATTTTCATAAAATCAATACTTTTAATTGAATTAATTTACCACATTGCGGATAAAAATATCTTGACTCATTATTGACGACGATGTTTGGAAATCCTGCCACACAACTGTGCTGAGCCATCTCCGTTTCATTAACAATACTTTCGCAAACACCACATGTATTTACCAAAATAACTTGCTGAAATTAAATTTATTTCTTCAATACATTCATATATTCATTATATATAAATAATTTTACAATAGTATGTAATTAATTAAGTTACTACGTTACTACTTACATCGAATGAATCCATTTCGCTTTTTGAACGAACCGATATGACACTTTGACGCTAGAAGTTGGAAAATCTGAACTTCTTCAGCGTCGACGCAGAAACAACATGACGTCACAAAATCGTCTTGACGCGCGTCAACTGACGCCCATGAAATCGCACCTTCATAGTTACTCCCGCCGTTTACCCGCGCTTGCTTGAATTTCTTCATCTTCACGTTGACATTCAGAGCACTGGGCAGAAATCACAGTATGGGAAGTTGCTGTATGGGAAGTTACTACAGAATTAAGTAACGCTCGCGTAAACGTATAGTATAGATTAGATTACCGGTTTCTTACAAAATTTTACATAAAACGCGAGATTCACTTATGTATGCAAGTTTAACGCCTATTGAGTTAATATGTAATAATTTTCCTAAATGTAAAAATAACACGATATTATATATGCGGTTTGGCGTGAAAATATATATATACTACCCAGCAAACACCAAATATAATTGATATATAACCTGGGAGTAACAGATTATATAACAGGTGCTATACTGGAGTAGCATAACAGTTATATAACTTTACATTATTACTATAATATAACTAGGTTATAAAACTATTATGTTGCTCCGTTATTTATATGTTATAATAAATGCACATTAATACAACTGTTATATATGCGTGTTATACAACAACGGTTGCGTTGATATTATATAAATATTATATGACATAATTTCAATTACCGCCGGAATTATATAACCTCGATAGCATGCGCCATAGCGGCGCACGCAAGTTCGCGGTCTCTCCGCTTCTGCCAAGTGCCATCGTGCCACGATCGTGACGATACATTTAAGAAGACCGCGCCCGTCCGTGGGAAATCGTGAACCGCGTTCGCGGGTGTCTCGTGTGCGCGACGGCCCGTCGCTCGTGAAAGGACGCGACGCCGGCGAGAGACGGTCGAGGGGTCGAGGACGTGCCTTTGATTCGCCCTCGTACGAGAGATAGCTTGATCGAGCTATTATAGGTTAGAACACGTTGTGCACATTAGGAGGTATTTTCCGTTTCACGCACGATGCGCATAATGCATTATTTATCCTTGTTATTCATCGAGTGTTAATAAACAATTGGATAAATGATGCATTATGCGCATCATGCGTGAAACGGAAATACCCTAAGGGTCGGTCTACAATCAGTCGTACAGTCGTATGTCGGAGGGTATTTTTCGTTTCACGCACGATGCGCATAATGCATAATTTATCATTGTTTATTAACACTCGATGAATAACAAGGATAAATTATGCATTATGCGCATCGTGCGTGAAACGGAAAATATCCTCCGACATACGACTGATTGTAGACCGGCCCTAAGTCTCCCACTCGGCATGTTATGTTGCTGAAATATTGAAATATTCGGAAATGGTGCAGAAATATTTCGTTAACATTTCATTTGTAACTATGCATCTGAAATATTTCATAAATGTACCTGCATCATGTTTTTTATAATATTGCATTAACAATATTTCTGAAATCTTTCAGAAAGTTGTTTACAATATTTGTAAGTTTCTGTAATATTGCAAAAAAATGTAGCAGATGCAATATTTCAGAAATATTTCTGAAACATTATAAAAGTAATATTACGTTTGCATTGCACGAATAATATTTCTGTAGCATATCAAACGCAACATTGCATTTAAAATATTTCTGAAAAATTTCTGAAAGATTGCGTAGGTAATGAAAAATTGAATTGCAGGCAGTGAATTTCTACAATATTGCAGAAGAAATATTGCAGATGTAATGGTTTAGAAACATTTCTGATACATGATAAAACTATTATTACGTTTACATTGAACGCGTTATATTTTTGAATGTTTCACATACAACATTGCATTTGTAATATTTCCGAAAAATTGCTGACAGACTTTAGAACTTATAAAAAATTAAATTTATTATTATTTAATATTGCATTTTATTGCATTTTTTCTCTTTTATTAAGAATTTTCTAATATTCCAAATTTTGTCATATGGCATTTTTAATATAAAATATAAAATATTTAATAATATTTAATATAAAATAATATTCGACGCTGACTGGCAAAAAAGATTTATTCGTATATCTGTATTGTTAATATTGTTATGCGATAGCTTTATGCTCACCAAAATAAGCAAGTATAAGAAAGAAAGAAGCGTCAGAGTCAGAGGATCACCACTACCCTGTTCGATCATCGATGTCAAGCAACAAGGCGCCGGTATACTACTTGGATGGGTGACCGGCTGAGAGAGCGGATTTCTTCGGACAAATGCGCGGCGACTATACGCACATGGCTTAATATATTTTGTTTGTTCCGGTAACAAAATATTTCATTTTTCACATATCAACAAATAGTTTTTGCGTCAGTAACAAAATTTTGTTTGCTAATACAAAACATTTTTCTCAGTGTAAAATGTATTTGAAATATTTCTGAAGTGTTTCTGCAATATTTCGTAGATATATTTCAGAAATATTTCAGAAATATTGCCGAAATCTTTCAGCAAAGTTGCATTTGAAATAATTGTGCCGATTGAAACATTGCAGAAATGTTGCAGAAACGGTCGTGAAATATTTCTGAAATATTGATGAAAGGTGTAATATTTCAAATGGAATTTTGCAGAAATGTTTCTGAAATATTACATGCCGAGTGGGCTCTTTCCGCTTCCGCAGCTATTCGTATGTACTTGGCCGGAAATGAACGTTCTTTTAAAGAATCTCTATATGAAATCGTTTGTATTTCGTATGAAGACTTTTGAAGTGCAATTGAAAAGGTTTGTGAGTCATTCGTTTAATTGTAATTAATTATTTATTTTTACACCATGCATTTAGCCGAAATAGATAAATTAATAAAAGTTTTTGTATGGAATCGTTTGTATTTTGTATGAAGAGTTATGAAGTGTGATTAAAAAGGTTTGTGAGTCACCCAGATAATTTTAATTAAATATTTATAAACTCGGTAATTAGCTGAAATACAGATTTTCAGTTATTCATGTTGAAAGAAGAAAACGCTACTGTTCCCGAAGTTCCATTGACTGTCGCATCACCTACATATTTGAAAATTTTGGCAAATCGCCAAAACACACATACGGTATGCCCCACAGATCGAATGTTTTAAATTTGATTGAATTAAAAAGTTGAAAAGAGGGGGTTGGGTTTGCCATATCACTGTGGCAAACCCAACAAGGTTAATAAAAAATGATACAAACATTTTTTTATATTATATATTGTGTATATTGATAGTAAATCAAAATAATAATGTGTGAAATAATACTGCCAGTTTTCACGATGCTAGAAACATATGGAGGGGTAAAAGCCATAGTGGTGTAAGTCAAATTTTTAATATATATATATATATATATATATATATATAATGTATTGTATAGATTGCATATAAGCACACGAGTCAATATTTTAAAAAATTTGACTTACAGCACTATGGCTTTTTACTCCTCCATATGTTTCTAGCATCGTGAAAACTGGCAGTATTATTTCACACATTATTATTTTGATTTACCATTAATATACACAATATATGTATAATATAAAAAAATGTTTGTATCATTTTTTTATTGACCTTGTTGGGTTTGCCACAGTGATATCTCTTTTCAACTTTTTAATTTAATCGAATTTGAAACATACGGGGCATACGTGTGTTTTGGCGATTTGCCAAAATTTTCAAATATGTAGGTGATGCGACAGTCAATGGAACTTCGGGAACAGTAGCGTTTTCTTCTTTCAACATGAATAACTGAAAATCTGTATTTCGGCTAATTACCGAGTTTATAAATATTTAATTAAAATTATCTGGGTGACTCACAAACCTTTTTAATCACACTTCATAACTCTTCATACAAAATACAAACGATTCCATATAAAAACTTTTATTAATTTATCTATTTCGGCTAAATGCATGGTGTAAAAATAAACAATTAATTACAAATTAAACAAATGACTCACAAACCTTTTCAATTGCACTTCAAAAGTCTTCATACGAAATACAAACAATTTCATATAGAGATTCTTTAAAAAAACGTTTATTTCCGGCCAAGTACATACGAATTCCGCAGCTTCCGCTAGTGCCATCGTACCTCGTGCCTATCGCGACGATATTAATTTGGAAGACCGCGCCCGTCCGTGGGAGAACGTGATTGTGAACCGCGTTCGCGGGTGTCTCGTGCGTGCGACGGCCCGGCGCTCGTGAAAGGACACGACGTCGGCGAGAGACGGTCAAGGACGTGGCTTTGATTCGCCCTCGTACCTCGTACGAGAGATAACTTGAAGGTATGTATATGTGCTATTATAGGTTAGAACACGTTGTGCACATATATAATATAGAGGTACTTTCCGTTTCACGCATCAGTGTCGAAATCACGGATCCTAATATTACGATAAATTGTAAGGATACGTCGTGGAATTAAACATACAAATTACTCTGCAGAAAAATAACTAAGAATAATATGTGAAAGGATTTATATCGTGTCATCTAGAAATAATATCTAAAATTGTTCCAGCATTGTCTGTGGTATTGGGTTCGTTGTATCAAGACGAGGTCAGTTTGGAGCCGAAAGACGTGGTTTCTATTTTGGCAACGTCTACACTGTTTCAACTGCAAGGCTTAATAGATGAGTGCGTAGACATAATGGTGGAGACTACAAACAGTGAGACTGTTGTGTCGTATTATAACGCAGCTGTATCGTATGGTGTGTCTACTGTGAAAGCAGCTGCGAAACGATGGCTGGAAGTCAATCTGTTGGGTTACGGATGGCGACATCCGTCCTTTTTGAAGGAAATTTCGCCAGACTTGATGACAGAATTGGTCGCCAGTACTGATTTGGTTGTTTTGCAAACAGAGTTTTGCATATACATGATGCTACGCTTGTGGTACGTTTATAAATGATTCATATTTGACTTCTGAGAGTAACAAGTAATGGAATCTGTGTGTTTGTTGTGTAATTATATGTGATTGCTCTATTTCCAGGTTATTTGCACATTTATGCACACTATAATTACGAGGAGATGCTAAAAATTGATGAATACTTTAAAAATTAGAGCCGTTTTTAACGACTAAAGAGAGCAAGGAATATGCAGCGCCTTTTAAAGCACTGAGGATGAAATATCTGCTGTTACATGAACAAGACGACAAGATCTTATACAGTGATAATTTAATACCACCAGACTGGCTGCACGGTGCTTACAGAGAACAGTGGCTTCACTTGTTAAGAATGGATGGAAATAAAGACAGAGGGTAGTCTACAAGTGCTACAATTAAATTTTTCTTTTTTAATAGAATTAATATAGACGGAACTACGTATTTTCTGCTCCACGTGCAGTCCGGCGCAAATGACGGAAGAGAAATTTTCCAAGGAGTGCTTTCGGTGCGGCAGATGTGTCGAGAAGCCAGGCGAACACATTTGGAGATGGAAGGCATTCCATTATGGACTAGATTTACTAATGACTTTAGACACAACTAGCCTGCGGATTGAAAGAAACCACAGACTAGACTGTGAGCATATCAAGGCAAATCACAAAGAGCATAAAATTCTAATAAAGTAAGCTTTAGATTATCAGTTGATTGATTCAATACTTTTAGATCGAAGTTAATAACAGAAATATGAAATTTTTTTTAGAGTCTCTATTTTCACTGAATGAACAACGTCAAGTAAAACATGTCCAAGACTCGCGTATGTTAAGATTACGTTTGAGGAGGAACACAGAAGTAAGTTAGCATTGAAAACGACGGCATGTGTTCTTATATAATTTATATGGTGCGCATTACGTCACGTATTAATATTTTCAGCACGAGATAATGACTCTGGACAAACAGTTATGTTATCCTCTGTACGTATCGGTTAACATGTAACTAGTCACTCCACTCACATTGGGAGAAGAAGACACAACGACCGACTTACTTTCGGATACTTAGCACTTCAAGAATGTAATGCTCTATGAATATGTAAAGATAAAGGCCATGGGATCCAATTGACGCTTTGTAACATAATCTATTTAATTACGAATGTTAGACGAAGTTCGTAGGCACACGTTACTATTTGGCACAACACTTAAATAGAAAGAGACATGGATCTCCAGTAAAAACTTTTTTCTTTATGGAGATACACAGAATCTATTCTTACCGTGTTCATTTTTAACAAGTTCTTTAGTCAATTTGGAGTTGACCTTTCAATGAAAATGTTTTATAATTTTTAAATTAACAACAAATAATAGACAGTTAAATTTATATTATCTAAATAGATAAAATCATACTTTTACAATAATTTCAAGTAGATTTTAGTAAAATTTTAATTTCATGTATTGCGACATATAATATTGGAAAATTGTGGAAAATACAAATATGCAAATTCAATATTTTTAATAAGAAAAAAAATCATCTCTAAATTGGCTAAAGAATCGGCCATTAAAAATAACACGGTAGGAATAGAACTTTCGACATATATTTGTATATCAGTGTACATCAGTGTACATTAATTAATGCATTTGATACGGTTGATGCATTTGATGTGGTTCACATTAATTATAGCGGTCATTCCAACAAGGTTTAGTCACTAGGTAGATTTTAATCTTCCTTCGTATATTGAGAGACATCGCGGTGTATATTAACGCTATTAAATGATGTTTTAATGTGGTTGTTCCTAAACACGTTTTGACTGATTAAAATTGCGTCAGTTATAGCCTGATAAGTTGGATACAATGCAATCAATCAAAATTCCGCTTATCTGTTTAGTATCTTGATTCGTTTTTTGTAATTGATTTGTATGCAACTTTACAATACCAAATAATTGTATTAGAATGTTATTAGACGAGGACTGAGCAAGGATCAATAGCCAAAGATGGCAAATACCGTTTATAACGGATTTTATCAATGCATGGGAGATAAGATGTTATTTTAAGCTGGAGCTCGGGAGGGAGTGATAAAATATCACTCATCACCGCCTTCAAACAGCTAGATTGTGAAGACAGTGCAACCATTTGCACGTACAGCTATTACTTTAGATGAATTTCATTTTTCATCAAGTTTCATCAATTCGGAAATTGGCCGCTGTAAGATACGTCAAGTAATTACGACAGAAGTGCGCTTCTAATGATTTTGCATTGCTTTTACCGCATCTCGACTAGCGTCTCGGGCTTCTGAAACAAGCTGCGCTGACTTGTTTGCAGAAACCAAGGATGTATATTAAACTGCGAGAAGAGATATATGTATTCTCCGAGTGCTGAAGATATTTTAGTGATATATTTATTAATATATTAAATATATTTATTAACTTTCGGAATTATGGAAAGTTGCATATTATACGAGGGTCGTTCAATAAGTCCTTAGAAAAAGATAGAAAAACAATAATCTCCTTTTAGATTTTCTAAGGACTTATTGAACGACCCTCGTAATTAATTGAATTTTATAAGCAAATGTTACATATATGTATACTTTGAAAAAAATTTGCAATAATATTTCTAATAAAATGATTATTAAATATTTATATTTGTCCCTTTCCTACGCAAAAACATGTATGTCTTTTGCACATACTAATTCCAGAAAAGGTTTTTAAATTAATTTCAAGCAAAAGTAAATAAAACAGTTTGTTTTTGCTTAGAATTAATTTAAAAACCTTCTGGAATTAGTATGTACAAAAGGCAAATTATAAATTAATTAATATACAATAAAATGTACAATAACGGTTACACTGCAGTTATATAACAAAAATGCTTTAAAGTATATTACTGCTATATAAATGTTATATAACATCGCTATATTTATATTATATAACTGCAATAATCCATGTATGCGAAATTACAACTAACGTCTGCATAACTGTTACAATCGTGTTATATTGGGTGTTACATTTCGTTATATACTGGCAATATAATCGTTATATATCTGTGTTTGCTGGGTAGATTTTGAGCCCGCGCGAAGCGGCATTCCCCTCTCCCCGAACTCACCCATTAATTAGGAGCACCAATAGAACCCCATAAAATCTCCAATTTTCAATCCCATAGTAGCCATCCCCATGAAATTAGTAATCTTTTGGTACCAGTTTCATCAAAATCATCAACAAAAAATTAGACAAATTTTGTCACTAATTTCAAGAAAATTGATCCATTAATAAAAAATTAAACTTATCCTCCAAAAATTAAAAAAATTTTTGGTACTGGTTTCAAGAAAATCGGTCAATTAATACTTATTATTTCTCGAAATTTGAATAATTTCCAAACTGGTTTCCAAAAAAATCGGTAACAAAAAATTATCTATAAAAATTATCCATAAAAAAAATTCAGCTTGATATCTCAAAGTTTGCGGAAATTGGAGCAATCATGTACATTTTTTTTACAGAAATTGGAAACCCCTTTACTATTAGCAATTTTTCTAATTCTATTACATTCTTTAGTTCTTTCTACCCCTATTTCATATATGATTCTTTAAGATTCGGTCAATTATTGAAAAATTAAAAAAATTTTAAAACCGGTTTCCAAAAAATCGGTAACGAAAAATTATACACTTTATGGCAGTCCCCGGATTGCCTAAATTATACCATTTTCGAATCACTCAACTATTTGCTTCTTCTTTTTCCCTCTCCCCGCACTCCCCGGAAAATTCTACCTCTACTTCATATACAATTCTTTGAGATTCGGTCAATTATTTCCGGAAAAATTCAAAAAGATCGGTAACGAAAAATTATATACTTTATAGCACTCCCCGGGAAATTCTACCCCTACTTTATGTACAATTCTTTGAGATTTGGTCATTCGGAACCGGTTTCCAAAAAGATCGGTAACGTAAAATTATATACTTTATAGCACTCCCCGGGAAATTCTACCTCTACTTCATATATAATTCTTTGAGATTCAATCAATTATTTCCCGAAAAATTGGAAAAATTAGAAAAACCGGTTTCCAGAAAATCGGTAACCAAAAACTGTACACATCATGGCGCTCCCCGGACCAAATCTTAAAGAATTATATATGAAATAGGGGTAGAAAAAACTGAAAAATATAATAAAATTAGAAATAGCCCAATATTTCAAAATTTGCAAAAGTTAGAGCAAAGACGGGCATTTCTAAAAAAATTCAAATTTTTTTTTTAAAAGAACCCCTTTACCGATTATCGCCAAATTCAATACCAACCTTCCTTGAATAATACTCTACGATAAAAAAAAACAGCCCGATATATCAATATTTGCCAAAGTTAGAGCAACCACGGACATCAAATCCGCACACCCATACATACACACACATATACGGACATTTTTTTAATGCAATATTTCGACGTTTTAGAACACTCCGAACATATTAGCATCAAAAATTCAAAACCAATTTTTTCTTTGGTTTCTTCTACCCCTATTTCATATATAATTCATTTAAATTTGGTTGATTAGACCCAACCTTATACGCAATCAAAGGTTCATATACGAAATTGAAGCAAAACCGGTTTCCAGAAAATCGGTAACAAAAAACTATACACATCATGGCACTCCTCGGAAAATTCTACCCCTATTTCATACACTTTTGGTAAAAATTCGGTCCACTAACAAATAAGTAGTTCGCGGTCAGACAGACAGACAGACAGAAGACGGTACTTATATATAGATAGAATATAGATAGATCCGAACTGGTTTCCAGTGGCAATTAAACCCATCTTCGAAAAATTAATAAAATTTTTTAACCGAAAAATTGAAAAAATTTCTGAACCGGTTTCCAAAAAAATCGGTAACGAAAAATTATACACTTTATAGCATTCCCCGAGAAATTCTACCCCTACTTTATATACAATTCTTTGAGATTCGGTCAATTAATTCCCGAAAAATTGAAAAAATTTTGGTACCGGCTTTCAAAAAGATCGGTAACGAAAAATTATACATTTTATAACACTCCCCGGAAAATTCTACCCCTGTTTGATCTATATAATCTATAATTCTTTGAGATTCGATCAATTATTTCCCGAAAAATTAGAAAAATTAGAAAAAACCGGTTTCCAGAAAATCGGTAACGAAAAACTATACACATTCTGGCACTCCCCGGGAAATTCTACCCCTATTTCATATACTTTCGGTAAAAAATCGGTCCACTAACGAATAAGTAGTTCGCGTACAGACAGAAGACGGTACTTATAATAATTACGTGCGTGGGTGAGTGGGGGGGGGGGGCGTAAAACAAAAAAAAAGCCGCGACATTTTTATCCCCGAAAAATTTGCAACATTTTGGTACCAATTTCGAGAGAATCGGCCCATAAATGTGGAAGTAGTTCGCGTACATACAGACAGACAGACGACGTGACTTATATATATATAGATATGTGTGTGTGTGTGTGTGTGTGTGTGTGTGTGTGTGTGTGTGTGTGTGTGTGTGTGTGTGTGTGTGTGTGTGTGTGTGTGTGTGTGTGTGTGTGTGTGTGTGTGTGTGTGTGTGCGTGTGTGCGTGTATGTGTGTGTGCGTGTGATTTCTGTCCAGTGCTCTGAATGTCATCTAGTCATACATATCAAGAATTTTCGATGGGCTTCTTCAGAAGATAGGATACGAAGAAAATCCTAATGATGACGATATCACAAAGATGCTAAGGCTAGATGCCACGAAATGGGCATGTACCGTCGGTCATGCGGAAGCGGAATACAAGAGAAAAGCCGCCGTTAAATTGAGCGAACATCTCACGAATCCTGATACCCACAAGTAATTTCTTACGATCTTCTTATGATCCCGATTATCTCATAATTTGTGTTTTTGTATATTTTATGCTTTGATAGAAGGAACGTGAAAAAGAGCAGGAAAAGGAAAGAGCGCTAGCGGCGAAGCAGGCAGAAAAGAACAAACAGAAGAACAGAAGAGACAGATTCAAGCTTTGTCTTTTAATCTGGACGAAGACGAAGATGAAGCTGAGATGTCTTCTGACGAAGACAATGCCGAAAAATCCCCGCAGTCAGAAAATGTGCAATCTGATGGCCCCGCGATTAAAAAGATTAAGAAAAATCCAGATGTAGATACAAGTTTCGTGCCAGATAGGAAAGAGAGGAGGAGGAAAATAAACTTAGGGAAGAATTGAGGCAAGAATGGGCTAGAAAGCAGAACGCGTTGAAGGAAGAAGAAATTGAGATCACATTCAGTTATTGGGATGGATCTGGCCATCGTCGGAATGTTATAATGAAGAAAGGTGAATGTCTCAGTGATTTAGAGAATTTTTAAGTTATTAAAATACTCCAGTGTCACTTTTGGAGTAACATTGGCGTGATATATAATGTTCTGCTGCATAAATTAAATTTTCACATACAGGTAATTCTATCTATCAGCTTCTTCAGAGATGTTTAGAAGTTCTGAGGCGTGAATTCAGCGAGCATAAAACAGTAATGGCAGATCAGTTAATGTATCACATTTGACGTTCACGATGATATTCGTGTTATGCACGATGCTTCTGTCGAAACCGAGGAATCACATGCCGGAAAAGTTTTACTTAGGTATTTATCATTAATTAAAAGAATACTTTGTATAATTCTCTTATATTATTTTTTTATTTTAGATCATGGTACGAGAGGAACAAACACATTTTTCCAGCGATTGCTTAACTTCTATTCGCCTCCCGACTCGACGTATACGCTACTATACTCGTTCAAGACGTTATTCGCGACATTTACAAGCTCTCTGTCTTTCTCTTCAATCGCTTTAAAAAAAAAGAATGTGCCGTCTTGAAGCGATTGATCTCCCTAAAGGATTTAAAAGTTACGCTTTGCAAAGGCATAAGATATACGTTATAGCTGGAAAGTCAATTCACAGCGGGATTAGAAAAAGTTATATATACCAATAGTTTCCCTTCCATATTGTTACAATCTTCTTTAACAGTATTCTAAGAAACCTGCAAATCCTATCACTTTACGCACTGGCGACAGATGGGTACATACGAATTGTTTGTCGAAAACTTAAAACTAAAAAAAAGATACGCATATCAACAAACATTTTGCAGATTTTTCTACTTAACGCGATCATGAATATCGTCGTCACTTAACATTATCACAAACATTACGTTTGTCGTTTTGCTATAATAGCTTTGGAACTTAATCGAATCAATATGTAACGGCCTGACTTCAATATCGAACGCGGACTGGTTTGCCGGATCGGGAGTTCGATGAAAGGCCCAGAGACAATAATCAGTTTGTACTACACACGGGTTATTTATTTTATTTGACTCGGGAGTCGGTATTACACACACAATGTATATCGCAACGCGGTATATGACAACGGCCGGGAGTGCATGTGCACTCGGCGTTCGATTCGGGATTCGGTACGACGCACAGTATAACGCAACGCGGTCTGTTGCAACGCTCGGCAGTGCATGTGCACTCGGTACGCTCGGGAATAAGACGGGACGCGGCTTTACAAATTATAACGAAACGCGGTATATTACAACGGTCGGGGTGCATATGCAAGGACGGGACGCGGCTTTCCAACGTGTAGCGGAAAGCGGAACGCGGTATATGACAACGGTCGGGGTGCATATGCAAGAACGGGACGCGGCTTTACAAAGCGTAGCGGAACGCGGTATATTACAACGGCCGGGTGTGCATGTGCACTCGGTGCTACGCGAAATACGACGGGACGCGGTCTTACAGCGAATGATGGGCCGCGGTATTACGACGCTCGGCAGTGCATGTGCACTCGGTGCTACGCGAAGTAATCCGGAGCGCGATAGGAGTGCGGGGTCCCGGGGTCACGGCAGCGAGAACCCTCGCTACGAGGCTGAGCACGCTCGACCTCGTCGGGCCGTGGCCGTCGGGCGTAAGTGGGCTGGAGTTCGGGGACACTTGAGAACTCTCATTCGAGGCCCACACTCTGGACCTCGTTTGGCGTGTCGCCCTAGGAGCAGGCGGGTATGCTTCGTCAGGAACAGCGGGATGCCGTGGTGTAGACGAAGTGCCGTCTCGCCGCGCGTGCCGGCTTATATACCGCGCGGCGCGGCGCGTTCGGCAGGAGGGAGGCCGATCGTCAGGCGTGTCGCGTGGTGGTGGGAGCGGCGCGATCCCGCGCGTTCGTCTTCGGCGGGGATCGGCTCCCGTCGGCGCTCGTCGGCGCCGTGCGAGAAGGCACCGGTGCGGCGGGTTTCCCGCGCACACGGTGCGTTTCGGAGATTTAAAAAATGTGGGCGCACCGCGCCCTGTCCTCGCCCGACGGAGGATCGGTCGGGCGGCATCCGGCGGGTGGTGGCCGGGAGCGATGCCTTAGCATAAGGGGCGCATCGTTACAAATATCTCAAAAAGAACGTACCCATCCATCCCTACACTTTATTTATTATCCCTACACTTTTCTCTTTTTTATTTGCTTTTTATAAATTTTACAATCTTCTAAAATTATACGGCATTCTCAAAAGATTCAACGAATTGTCCAATTTCGTTTAAAGGATTCAGATTCAAAGGACTGTAAATATTATAATCAGATAAATAACTATGTTTCATCGTACAATTCATACGATTCATTATAGAACAGATTGTAATATATAGGTATATGTATATATATTGTAGCTACATTGTATTTTTAAGGACTGTGATTTTAATTCATTCAGTTATGTGATCATATCATCATAACCAACGTGAAGAATTGCATAACATATCGCGAGAAGGCTTAAGGCGGAGTTTGAATCATGATAACGTACAGCAACCAGATTGTTGCTATTTACCGAAACAAGTCGGTAAATACATGATATGTATTTTAGAATCACAAATTAGTAACTGGTAAATACAAAATAAATAGAATGCATAATAATTATTGTCACATGCCCACTCGGCATGTAATATTTCAAAGGCATTTCTGCAAAATTCCATTTGAAATATTACATCTTTCATTAATATTTCCGAAATTTTTCACGACCGTTTCTACATCATTTCGGCAATGTTTCAATGTCCGCAATTATTTCAAATGCGACCATGCTGAAAGATTTCGGCAATGTTATGAAGTATTTCTCAAATATATCTACGAAATATTGCGGAAACCCTTCAGAGATGTTTCAAATACATTTTACATTAAAAAAATGTTTCGTATTAGCAAACAAAATTTTCTTACTGACGCAAAAACTATTTGTTGATATGTGAAAAATAAAATATTTTATTACCGGAATAAAAAAAATATATTAAGCCGTATATGTGCGTATAGCCGTCGCGCGTTTGCCCGAAGAAATCCGCTCTCTCAACCGGTCACCCATCCAAGTAGTATACCGGCGCCTTGTCGCTTGACATCGATGATCGAACAGGGTAGTGGTGATCCTCTGACTCTGACGCTTCTTTCTTTCTCATACTTGCTTATTTTGTTGAGCATAAAGCTATCGCATAACAATATTAACAATATAGATATACGAATAAATCTTTTTTGCCAGTCAGCGTCGAATATTATTTTATATTAAATATTATTAAATATTTTATATTTTATATTAAAAATGCCATATGACAAAATTTGGAATATCAAAAAATTCTTAATAAAAGAGGAAAAAAGCAATAATTATACAATAATAAATTTAATTTTTTATAAGTTCTAAAGTCTGTCAGCAACTTTTCGGAAATATTACAAATGCAATGTTGTATGTGAAACATTCAAAAATATAACGCGTGCAATGCAAACGTAATAATAGTTTTATTATGTATCAGAAATGTTTCTAAACCATTGCATCTGCAATATTTCTCCCGCAATATTGTAGAAAATTCACTGCCTGCAATTCAATTTTTTATTACCGACGCAATCTTTCGGAGATTTTTCACAGGTATTTTAGATGCGGTGTTGCGTTTGATATGTTACAGAAATATTATTCGTGCAAAGTAAACGTAATAGTGCTTTTGTAGTGCTTTGGAAATGTTTCTGAAATATTGCATCTGCTACACTTTTTTTGCAATATTACAGAAACTTATAAATATTGTAAACAACTTTCTGAAAGATTTCAGACATATTGTTAATGCAATATTGCAAAAAACATGGTGCAGGTACATTTTTGAAATATTTTAGATGCATAGTTGCAAGTGAGATGTTAATGAAGTGTTTTTGCATTGTTTCCGAATATTTCAATATTTTAGCAACATAACATGCCGAGTGGGCTATCACATTTCGCTATTTTACTTTATAAAATCATTTTAGGAATTATTCTTATTAATCTTATATAACCGTATATCACATGATAAACAAAGTACCTAATGGTTACTCGTATAAGCATTTGCAATTAGCATATGCATTCTATTTATTTTGTATTTACCAGTTACTAATTTGTGATTCTGAAATACATATACCACCCACTCGGCATGTTATGTTGCTGAAATATTGAAATATTCGGAAACAATGCAGAAACACTTCATTAACATCTCACTTGCAACTATGAATCTAAAATATTTCAAAATGTACCTGCACTATGTTTTTTGCAATATTGCATTAACAATATGTCTGAAATCTTTCAGAAAGTTGTTTACAATATTTATAAGTTTCTGTAATATTGCAAAAAAAATGTAGCAGATGCAATATTTCAGAAACATTTCCAAAGCACTCAAAAGCACTATTACGTTTACTTTGCACGAATAATATTTCTGTAACATATCAAACGCAACACCACATCTAAAATACCTGTGAAAAATTTCCGAAAGATTGCGTCGGTAATGAAAAATTGAATTGCAGGCAGTGAATTTTCTACAATATTGCGGGAGAAATATTGCAGATGCAATGGTTTAGAAACATTTCTGATACATGATAAAACTATTATTACGTTTGCATTGCACGCGTTATATTTTTGAATGTTTCACATACAACATTGCATTTGTAATATTTCCGAAAAGTTGCTGACAGACTTTAGAACTTATAAAAAATTAAATTTATTATTGTATAATTATTGCTTTTTTTCTCTTTTGTCATATGGCATTTTAATATAAAATATAAAATATTTAATAATATTTAATATAAAATAATATTCGACGCTGACTGGCAAAAAAGATTTATTCGTATATCTGTATTGTTAATATTGTTATGCGATAGCTTTATGCTCAACAAAATAAGCAAGTATGAGAAAGAAAGAAGCGTCAGAGTCAGAGGATCACCAATACCCTGATCGATCATCGATGTCAAGCGACAAGGCGCCGGTATACTACTTGGATGGGTGACCGGTGAGAGAGCGGATTTCTTCGGACAAACGCGCGACGGCTATACGCACATATACGGCTTAATATATTTTTTTTTATTCCGGTAATAAAATATTTTATTTTTCACATATCAACAAATAGTTTTTGCGTCAGTAAGAAAATTTTGTTTGCTAATACGAAACATTTTTTTAGTGTAAAATGTATACCTCGAAAAAAAAAACAGTGGTAATATTATACCTCAAAAAAATCTAAGTAACAAGTGGTAGACCTAATCTTTGTATCTCGAAAAATCTCGAAAAAACCTAAGCAGTAGTATCTTTACCTAAAAAAAACCGAAGTAACAAGTGGTAGACGTAATCTTTGTATCTCGAAAAATCTTGAAAAAACCTAAGCAGTAGTATTTTTATTTAAAAAAAATTATAACTCAAGTGATACACACCTTATTAAAGATGAGTCGCGCTTCAAGTGATCCTATTACAATTACAAAAAAGAAATGATATCTCTTTTTAAATTACAGCGCCAATTACAGAGAGAATATACATTGAGAATCTTTGTATTTCGAAAAATCTCGAAAAAAACCTAAGCAGTAGTATTTTTATTTCCAAACATGTTGTTACCTAGAAAAAAACAGTGGTAATATTATACCTCAAAAAAATCTAATTATATATATACCTTAACAAAATTATTATTATATCACGAAATTGCGTTACCAAACTCAATCCAAGTGATATATATTTCAAAAAATTATCTCACAAAATTGTCTCACAAAAATTGTCTCACAAAATTGTCTGATAAAAATTGTCTCACAAAATTGTCTCACAAAAATTGTCTCACAAAATTGTCTCACAAAAATTGTCTCACAAAATTATTAAATTACAAAATTGTTACTTTATTCAATCCAAGTGATATCTACCTCGAAAAAACCTAAATAACAAGTGGTATCTATTTAAAAAAAAATATGTGAAATCTTTTAATACTGCGCCAATTACAAAGAGAGAATATATATATTATATATATACCTTAACAAAATTATTATTATATCACGAAATTGCGTTACCAAACTCAATCCAAGTGATATATATATTTCAAAAAAATATATGAAATCTTTCTTTAAATTACGCCAACTACAAAGAGAATATATATATTGCTTTGAAAAATAATTGTAGTGCAACTACTCTTAAAAAATAAAACAAAATTGTGTTACCTAACTCAACCCAAGTGGTATGTATCTTTGTATTCCTAAGGATCTTTCTATCAACCCAAGTGGTAGTAGTTTTAATTCTCCTTGATAAAATTATAATATTACAAAGAATCATTTAATCATTTTAATCACAAAGAATTAAAGAGGTAACATTATAAAATAAAAATATTTAATTAAAATAAAATAAATAAATTTTTCTTGTAAAAAACTTGGCGCTGCTTTTTTAAAGTCTATCCAGACAAATTTGCATCGCGCATAAACATAAGCGTAAGAAATTGATTGGTTCAGATATATGTGCAAAAGGAAATAGACCAATCCATCTCTTTATGCATATGCTTATGCACCTATGCAAGTTTGTCTGGATAGACTTTATTAACCCTTAAATGCCACCCGGGGTCCAGCGGACCCCAGACCCTTTACAATGATATATTTTTAAATGTTCCCCCAAAAATGGAGCTCATGCTCCCATTGATGATAGTTGAGTGATTGACCTACCCGGTTGTACACTTAGCAGTACTCAGTTTATTTAATTTTTTAAATTTTTTATACTATGTTGAAATTGAAATTTTAATAATATAAGCATTTTATTCTCTTTTCTAAGCCTTGAACAACATTGAAAATAATTTTCATAACTAAATATAAAAAAATCAATGAGTAAGGAGACATTTTTCATGCTGGGGTCTTTTAGACCCCATGTGTCATTACGAGATTCTTGAGAGGTGTGGCATTTAAGGGTTAAAAAAGCAGCGCCAAGTTTTTTACAAGAAAAATTTATTTATTTTATTTTAATTAAATATTTTTATTTTATAATGTTACCTCTTTAATTCTTTGTGATTAAAATGATTAAATGATTCTTTGTAATATTATAATTTTATCAAGGAGAATTAAAACTACTACCACTTGGGTTGATAGAAAGATCCTCAGGAATACAAAGATACATACCACTTGGGTTGAGTTAGGTAACACAATTTTGTTTTATTTTTTAAGAGTAGTTGCACTACAATTATTTTTCAAAGCAATATATATTCTCTTTGTAGTTGGCGTAATTTAAAGAAAGATTTCATATATTTTTTGAAATATATATATCACTTGGATTGAGTTTGGTAACGCAATTTCGTGATATAATAATAATTTTGTTAAGGTATATATATAATATATATATTCTCTCTTTGTAATTGGCGCAGTATTAAAAGATTTCACATATTTTTTTTTAAATAGATACCACTTGTTATTTGGGGTTTTCGAGGTAGATATCACTTGGATTGAACAAAGTAACATTTTGTAATTTAATATTTGTGAGACAATTTTTGTGAGACAATTTTGTGAGACAATTTTTGTGAGACAATTTGTGAGACAATTTTTATCAGACAATTTTGTGAGACAATTTTTGTGAGACAATTTTGTGAGATAATTTTTTGAAATATATATCACTTGGATTGAGTTTGGTAACGCAATTTCGTGATATAATAATAATTTTGTTAACCCTTAAATGCCACACCTCTCAAGAATCTCGTAAATGACACATGGGGTCTAAAAGACCCCAGCATGAAAAATGTCTCCTTACTTATTGATTTTTGATATTTAGTTATGAAAATTATTTTCAATGTTGTTCAAGGCTTAGAAAAGAGAATAAAATGCTTATATTGTTAACATTTCAATTCAACATAGTATAAAAAATTAAGATCGCCAACAGTTAAAATATTGGCTCCAAAATCAAAAAAATAAAAAATAATAAATAAATAAATATGAGCTCCATTTTTGGAGGGAACATTTGAAAATATATCATTCTAAAGGGTCTGGGGTCCGCTGGACCCCGGGGGGCATTTAAGGGTTAAGGTATATATATAATTAGATTTTTTTGAGGTATAATATTACCACTGTTTTTTTCTAGGTAACAACATGTTTGGAAATAAAAATACTACTGCTTAGGTTTTTTTCGAGATTTTTCGAAATACAAAGATTCTCAATGTATATTCTCTCTGTAATTGGCGCTGTAATTTAAAAAGAGATATCATTTCTTTTTTGTAATTGTAATAGGATCACTTGAAGCGCGACTCATCTTTAATAAGGTGTGTATCACTTGAGTTATAATTTTTTTTAAATAAAAATACTACTGCTTAGGTTTTTTCAAGATTTTTCGAGATACAAAGATTACGTCTACCACTTGTTACTTCGGTTTTTTTTAGGTAAAGATACTACTGCTTAGGTTTTTTCGAGATTTTCGAGATACAAGATTAGGTCTACCACTTGTTACTTAGATTTTTTGAGGTATAATATTACCACTGTTTTTTTTTTTTCGAGGTAACAACATATACACTACTATGCGTGTACTTGGCGCCTTTTTTTTACCTTTTTTTTAAAAAAGGTAATTTTGTACGGATATCCGCCTTTTTGTAGTATTACGCATTTTATAAACAGTATGTACAGGGTGTTATTTCGAGGTATAATACTACCACTTTGTTTTTTTCGAGGTAACAACATAATACATATATACTACTATGCGTGTACTTGGCGCCTTTTTTTTACCTTTTTTTGAAAAAGGTAATTTTGTACGGATATCACGCCTTTTTGTAGTATTACGCATCTTAATCTTAACAGAAAAAAATTACACCTTATAAAGAAATGTGTCTGAAGTTGTTAATATATATATAAACATTGTCAGACATTGCTTTTATGTAAAATATGCATCTATATTATGTTGCTTGTATAAATTATTTCTTACCAACTTTTTCCAATCATAATAACTACACACCCAATGTGACGAACTACTATACAATATTTGAATGTGTTTTTTATCTTGTGATACAGATTGAATCGTATCAGGCAATTGCCGTGTTTTACCGGTCTATAATCGGAACAATTTTGTAAAAGTCGATGGAAATGATCCACATGTATGTCCATCAGCCATTGGCCCTGGACAATTATATTTCTGTCTGTATGCATTAAAGTAATGTATTTTTTTTGTGTGTACAGACATGTTAGTTGTTAAAAATAAGAATGTTTTTCTATGACTGCTAATGCAGCTTTTTTAAAACTATAGCCGTAAACAGCCAAAATGTAGCGCTAATAGCAGCCAATGTTTTGCCAGCGCTTGTGGCAGCCGTTATATAGCGCCAAAGAGCAGCCGGATTATATATATATATATATATTTTTTTTTCCCAGAAGACCTGTAAAAGAAAAATATATATTTACATAATACAATTTAATTTAATAGCCCGTTATTTATAGTCAAATCTTATTTCAAGACCATATTAGTAATGTCTTAAAATGCTTTGTGATTGATTATCTTAAGATTGTACTTAAGACGATCATAAAAATGAGATCCGACTACGAATCTCAACCAAATGAATAAAGAATGGGGGTATTAGCATCATGACAGAAGTAAATATATTAAAGGAATTAGTTGCTGGGTCGGTTTAAATAACTCTAAAATTATGTAGGGAAGACCGGGGGCTAAGTCGACATTGAGGCAAACTTGGACACTAGACTTTTTGCTAATTTAAATCTATCGTAAAAACTTGCCTTTCCTACTGTAAATGCGTCTTTATGTGCTAGTATTATCAACAGGATTTGATGACATTCTGAGTTATGGTGTAATTTTTAGCGCGACATAAGCATTTTTGATGGTGAAAAGTAATTTTTCTGATCTCTCGAAAATTTCTACTCTTTCATCAAGCTTTAATCTTGCAAACCCTATATGTAAGTGATTTTCATGGAAAATTTGATGCTCTATATGAATCCGATAATCGTTTTTAGATATTTTCAAAATTTTTCATATTTTTGAAGTGACAAAAGTAAAAAACGACGTCCGAGGCAAAGTCAATACCACGGCCGTTTCATCGGCTCCCAGTAACAAAACGATGCTTGTCATGCAGCCGTATGGCTCATCATGACAAATGTATGCGTACGTCCGATCGTGAGTTTACCTGCCTTAATTGTTTTTCAGAAATGAGTTTAGATGAAGATAATTGAAAGTTCAACAATTTTTGTTCTCATGATTTCAAATGATTGTTCTAGCTACTTTATTCCGAATTTTTGTACTTTTTAAATACACAATAAACAATGTATTTTTATTTCAGACAGTAAAAATAAGTTCCAAATCAAATTGTGTCGATCAGACAAAGTGTTGAGTTTGCCCCGGCGGGGTGTCGAGGTTGCCCCGGCATTTTTCAATTCGAAAATTTGTCTTTGCGTCATTTTTCCTTTCCTGGCGGCAAAACAGAGCGACGTACAGCAAAACTTTCTGAATCAATTTTGTACCTGAAGGAACACTCTTTAAATATATACCATTAAATTTGCCTAAAAATTTTAATTAAATATTAAAAATTACCTTTGAAAAAATAGTGTCGAGTTAACCCCGGTCTCCCCTACTTTTAAAATCTTCAAATTTTTTTAAATACTTTAAAGTAGAGAAAATCGAGGGTAGTTTCCGAACGAACGGTAAGGATACAAAATCTAAAACTTTATATTTTCACAAATTATCCCGAGTGTACAAGTAGTGATTGATTCTACTAATAAAACTTTATATTTTTACAGTACAAATTATCCCAAACGCAAGTACAAATAGTGATTGATTCTGCTCGTAAAAAACCCAGGTAGCACATAATATTAGTTATACGTTTTTTGAACGTATATATAGTTAGTTTCATAACCGTAAAGAACCATTAAGAAACGTTTGAACAAAAATGTGTTTAAAATATGATTTAAATCATGATTTAAGAAACGTATTTTTTACGTTTCTACAGTTAAAAATATTTATTAAATTTTTTCTTTCAAAATTATAATTTGCTTTATTTATATATAATAGGGTAAATATGCATTTTTAAAAAAGGTAATTTTGTATAGATATCACGCCTTTTTGTAGTATTACGCATTTTATAAACAGTATGTACAGGATGTTATTTCGAGGTATAATACTACCACTTTGTTTTTTTCGAGGTAACAACATAATACATATATACTACTATGCGTGTACTTGGCGCATTTTTTGAAAAAGGTAATTTTGTACGAATATCACGCTTTTTTGTAGTGTTTTTAAAAACACATAAATTATGGAACATTATAAGACAAAACCAATTCGCTGTCTGTATTTGAACTGGTACTTTACTCTTGTACGTATGGAGTACTCACGTTCAGCTCGGCGAAAGAGATAAGCATGGAAATCTCATTGTGCATATTTTAAAAGCATATAAATTGTGGAACATTTTAAGACTAAAACCAATTTGCTATCTGTATTTGAATTGGTACTTTACTCTTGTATGTATAGGGTGCTTACGTTTGGGTCGGCTGAGGGGATGAGCACAGAAATCTCATTGTGCATATTTTAAAAGCATATAAATTGTGGAACATTTTAAGACTAAAATCAATTCGCTATCTATATTTGAACTGGTACTTTACTCTTGTACGTATAGGTATTCACGTTCAGGTCGACAAAAGGGAATAAGCACGGAAATCTCATTGTGCATATTTTAAAAGCATATAAATTGTGAAACATTTAAACTAAAACCATTTGCTATTTGTATTTGAATTGATACTTACTCTTGTATGTATAGGGTGCTTACGTTTGAGTCGGCTGAAGGGGATGAGCACAGAAATCTCATTGTACATATTTTAAAAGCATATAAATGTGGAACATTTTAAGACTAAAATCAATTCGCTATCTATATTTGAACTGGTACTTTACTCTTGTACGTATGGGGTATTCACGTTCAGGTCGACAAAAGGGAATAAGCACGGAAATCTCATTGTGCATATTTTAAAAGCATATAAATTGTGAAACATTTAAAACTAAAACCAATTTGCTATTTGTATTTGAATTGATACTTTACTCTTGTATGTATAGGGTGCTTACGTTTGAGTCGGCTGAAGGGGATGAGCACAGAAATCTCATTGTGCATATTTTAAAAGCATATAAATTGTGGAACATTTTAAGACTAAAACCAATTTGCTATTTGTATTTGAATTGATACTTTACTCTTGTATGTATAGGGTGCTTACGTTTGAGTTGGCTGAAGGGGATGAGCACAGAAATCTCATTGTGCATATTTTAAAAGCATATAAATTATGGAACATTTTAAGACTAAAACCAATTCGCTATCTGTATTTGAACTGGTACTTTACTCTTATATGTATAGGGTGCTTACGTT
The DNA here is from genome assembly GCF_030848795.1 of Temnothorax nylanderi. NCBI lineage: Eukaryota > Metazoa > Arthropoda > Insecta > Hymenoptera > Formicidae > Temnothorax > Temnothorax nylanderi. Next base: position 51,207 of record NW_027249966.1, read on the forward strand.
TAGGTCGGCTGAAGGGGATGAGCACAGAAATTTCATTGTGCATATTTTAAAAGCATATAAATTGTGGAACATTTTAAGACTAAAACCAATTTGCTATCTATATTTGAATTAGTACTTTACTCTTGTATGTATAGGGTGCTTACATTTGGATCGGCTGAAAGGGATGAGCACAGAAATCTCATTATGCATAATTTAAAAGCATATAATATGTGAAACATTTTAAAACTAAAATCAATTCGCTATCTGTATTTAAACTGGTTCTTTACTCTTGTACGTATGGGGTATTCACGTTCAGGTCGGCGAAAGGGAATAAGCACGGAAATCTCATTGTGCATATTTTAAAGCACATAAATTATGGAACATTTTATGACTGAAACCAATTCGCTATCTGTCTATTTGAACTGGTACTTTACTTTTATACGTATGGGATACGCACGTTCGAGTTGGCCAAAGGCCAACGTGTTTTTATTTTTCCGCTACGTGTCCTACGAGCGGAGATTGCGATTGCGACGCAAAGTCGAAATGCGAAAATTTTATATTAAGATATTTCTACTAACGTCGACGTCTCTCAATATATCTCATATATATATTATAATATAGAGAAATGTAACTTTCACTTTTTCGACATTGGCGATACTATAGTATCGCCAGTTTCGATATCGCGCTCGCATTGTTATCGATCGATCTAGTAGGTAAATTAATAAGCGAAGATATTACGACGTAAAGTCCAAACAAATGTAAAAATTTTATTTATTAAGATACTTCTTCGTAAGATACGTCGGTCTCTCAATATATGACACTAGACATTACAGACGCGCGCGCTTCGCGCGCGCCATTTAGCTTTAACATTATGCTATTACTATTACACTATTCCCTAATAGCCAAATGCTAGCAGAATGCCGACAGTATGCCAGCAGATCCGAGCATGACCATCGAGCAGATTCCTGTCCCCTGCGTCCTCATTAAGCTTATTTTCTAGCAGCACGATCTGCTGCCCACAATGTAATCGCAGAAACGCGGCAGAAATCGTGCACAACATGCAGTCACAATGTGATAGTAAAAATGTAGCAAGAATTGGACATGAGCCATATGAGCTAATAACAGCAGAAACACAGCAGAAATGGTGCATGGCCTGCTGTCACAATATGATGGCAAAAATTAATATAGCTAGAAGAGAACATAGCTCACTATAACGTACTGGTTATTTATATATAATTATTCTCTCCTATTACCATATAATATTTCAGTGGAAAGAATTGTTATTAATGACAGTAATTATATATCTATCAATTCAAAAGTATGCCACATTATAAGAGTGGACTCCACAATACAACTGATACAAGTTGTGCAGTACCGTAATTTATACCGAAGATAATAGACAAGGTATATGTTTATCGAAATTAATAAATATCTTCTCGTTATATATAAATTTAATTCATATTATATGTATTTAATTCATAAATTTCTTATACAATATACATATTATTTTACAGTTCAAAGACCAAGAGCAGAGCCACGGGGATACGGCGGCAGAAGAAAGATTTATGGCCTTTCTGTACAGACTTTCATCACCATACTATCATTGGGGCATTAGACGAGGCAGAGGCAGAGGCAGACAGTATAGATAGATATTCCATTCCATATACCCATTATATATATACTTCCATTATATTATTAATATACTTCCATTATATTATGTACTCTTATATACCCTGAAATCATTTCTTTTTGTAAAATAAAAAAACAATAAAAACTGTAATATTGATCAGATTATTGTCTACTCCATCTTTCATGCATGCATGCGTACAACGTCTGCATGTGCAATGTACGCATAAATGAGAAATAATATATTACTAGCCAGATATATTTCTGCGGGCGGTCCTTTGGGTCCTTTTCTTTCCCTCGACGTATTAGTATGTCGGTGTAAAACATGTTGAAGTCAAGTCTAATTCAAACATAAATAATTTAGAAATTATTAGTATCTAATTTTATATCAATTGTGTGAGAAAAAAAGGATGCATAAAAATTTATATAAATAAAATTCTTACCGACATAAACATTAAGTAATTTCTCCATTGTTATTATCACAACCCAAATCACAAATTCGATCTAGAAGTCGTGTCAATACTTTAGTAAATCTTTCGTCTAATGATACGATTGTTTCTTCGAAACTTCCTGTTCCATCTTTCGCCCGTAACTGTTCTCATCTATGAAAAATACAGTCAATTATATTTATAAGCGTGTACATGTATGTTACATAAATTAAAATTAAAAAGCATTTTTTTCAAGTAACGAAATGTGATACATATGAAGTCTTATTTAAATTATGATATATAATAATGCAGCGATAAACTATTATCACCATGCCTTTTATGATTAACTATACAAGTATAATGATTTTCTTCTTTTTGAAACTAAATATAAATATGATATGTAATATTATAATTCTAGAGGATAATTTATACTTTTATAATAACACTTAAATATATTTTTTAGATATGTAAATTTTTAACTTATGATTAGGTATTTGTTATTATTTGACCAAGTAATAAAATAGCAATGTTTAATGTTGCATTGTACAAAACGCATGTTGTAAAAATACATAAAAAATAGCTTGCTAATAATACGTATTTTCAAAATCATATTAAAAATATATATAAATAAAATTGCAATTTTTACAATACATATGGATATCTTCTATGAATACACCGTAAATACATATTACAAGAAAATTTATTTATTTTATTTTAATTAAATATTTTTATTTTATAATGTTACCTCTTTATTCTTTGTGATTAAATGATTAAATAATTCTTTGTAATATTATAATTTTATCAAGGAGAATTAAAACTACTACCACTTGGGTTGATAGAAAGATCCTCAGGAATACAAAGATACATACCACTTGGGTTGAGTTCTATAACAACAATTTTGTTTTATTTTTTAAGAGTAGTTGCACTACAATTATTTTTCAAAGCAATATATATATCTCTTTGTAGTTGGCGTAATTTAAAGAACATGGGTACAATGTATAATCAACGGACATCATGTATGTCATCAGGTGCTTCAGCAGAAAACAATGTCAAGTTAATATTTATCTCCTCTCTTTCAAAAGACTAACACGAACTACAAACTTCATATTTAACATATTACAATTTATTTGTATTTTTAATTCGAGTCAAATGTGCGCCTGCTCTATCGCACGTCATTTTACTGCTTACCACAGACAATTGGTATTATAAACGTGCCATAAAAAAATGACTACTGGTCAATAATTTCGACACATAAAATATTATGATATTGTAAGATTATAATTTATAATATAATACATAGACGCTAGTCATATAAACATCAAACCATTTCATTACTTGATACGAAAAAAATGCCACTTTGATCTGCCATTCATCAGCCCAATTAATTGCTACGTTTTTCTTCTTGCACTAATCAAACATATTTCTCTTTTGAC